>NC_138780.1:91500552-91668052 GCF_965119305.1 Pelophylax lessonae
TAATTTTGAGGAGACTACACTTGCATCGGTGGTCCCTCTCCGGTTTCCCCCCCTTGGTCGTGACTGGACATGCCCTATTGACTCGTCCCTTCCCCCACACGTGGCAGACGTGTATTGCCTTTTTGTTCCCCCCTTTTTGCCTTTTTTCTGGTCCTGGACTTTGGTTCGATTTTTGCTTTTCCTACATGTACTTTGTCGCTCTACTGCTATTATTTTACCCTATGCTGTGGATGTTCCTATTGACTGTTCTCTATGCTGGGGCTGCACCGGTACTGTGTGGGCTGGGCGACTATTCCTGTTGCTCTCTCTATATAGCTGGGCTGTGCTGATGGGGTGTAGTGGGTTCACCCTTTCTGGGTGCCCTCTTTCGCCTCCCTGGCCGGGTTGCCTGACGCTCCGTGTATAGCTACATTTTGACTATGGCTGATAATATTTGTGTGATGTCCTGGAATGTGCGGGGCCTCGGCAACCCGGTAAAGAGGACAGCGGTGCTCCGCACCATCAAACGCCTGCAGGCAGATGTGGTTTGCCTGCAGGAGACCCATATGTCTCCTTCCACTTCCCCGTGTCTAGCTCCTAGCGTATTTAGTCACCAGTTCCACTCTGTTTACTCCACTTATTCGAGAGGGTGTGTATTTTGATTAAGAAGGGGGTACGGTTTCTATGCTCAAAGTCTGTGATTGACCCTGAGGGCCTGTTTGTTTTATCCTGCCAACTAGCAAGCCTTAGGTGTGTACTTGTGCCCCCCCCCGTATTCTGCAGGGGTACTTAAACTTATCGTGCCACATATTGCTCAACTTCCTGATGTGCCCCTGCTGATGTTGGGGAACTTTACTGCTGTACTTGACTCTGCCTGGGATAGGTTTTCCTCTCACTCCGGTGGACCTATGCTGGCCGGGGGGGCTATGCCCCTTGCTCGGTTGGTGGGTGAACTCGGACTGACAGATGTCTGGAGGATGGGCCACCCTGAGGTACGAAAGTTTTCGTGCTTCTCGGCGTCACACTCGGGATTGTCTAGGATAGATCTGGGGCTGGGTAATGGTTCGCTACTGCCTCTGGTGGTCGTGGCGGGAAAATCCCTTTGGAAACTCAATGCATTCTGGCTGACGCTCTTTCCTAGTCCTGATCCCCTGCCACCCAAACTAACGTCCTTTTTTGCTGACAATTTGACTAAGGCATTCATGGGAGGTCAGTTTATACGTACAGTTAATGTCATTAAAACGGACACCAGGCAATGGGAGAATACTGTGTTGGACGCAGTGACTAGAGCGGAGGAAACTTATGATAGGGACCCGTCAGATGATACTCAGAGGTCGTGGCTGGCTGCCCAATCTATGGCCAAGTCGGTCTCGATTCAAAAGGCTGAAAACAAGCACTTCTTCTTGCAGCAGAGGTATTTTGAGAAGGGAGAAAACACGGGTCATATGTTGGCCATGCTGGTTCGCTCGCAGCAGCCTGCGGCATTTATACCACAGATTAAGGATCCTCAGGGGGTGCTCTGGCACGCCACGGCTGACATACGGAGAGTACTTGGGAAGTTTTATGCTGATCTTTACTCCTCTAAGATCTCGGCTGACTCACGAGAAATTGCCGATTTTTTTGGCTTCCTGCGATTTGCCTTCTCTGTCTGCCTGGGACGTGGCTGTGCTTGGGGCCCCCCTTACGGAAAACGAACTTTATGCGGCCTTGAAATCTACTAAGCCTGGTAAATCTCCGGGGGCTGATGGTATCCCGTCGGAGGTTTACAGCCGATACGCTGAACAGTTGGTGCCCGTGCTGCTGCGGGTATATAACGAAGCCTTCCGTATTGGCCGCTGTTAGGAATGCTTCCTGAGCACACTGATGTGCTGTCATGAATCTGCAAGGGTTAACCTAGAGCAGACTAATTGCAGTAATTGGCAAAGAGGCTGCCTTATTTAAACAGCTCAGAAGCACTGTGTCTTTGCTGACTTTTCCTGTGTTCCTGAAGCCTGCTTCCTGTTACCTGTTTGATATCCGTTTTGACCTTTGGCTTGTTCCTGACCTTGTTGACCTGCTGCCCGTCCTGACCCCCGGCTTGTTTGACCATTCTCTTGGATCTCCCTTGTCTGCTTATCTGCCTTCGGACCATGACCGGCTTCTCCCTTGGTGGGGCGACCCTGAGGACTGCGACCTGGTATCCACACGCAGCAAAATCCATCCTCCCCACTAGAGGCTCTTGCGAAAACCGGTGGATACTTAGATTCCGCAACTCAGGTTAGCCTGTGTCACTTACCTTGGGGGTTCCCGTCTAAGCTCCGCCCTCTGGCACACGTGGGGCCTTCCTCTGCCATCAGGCTACCACTTGTATCCCTAACAGTACAAATCAGCCATGACGGAGCCTGCAAGAGAAGCCTCACGGTTGGAAGAGATCTGCCAACACCTCGCAGCCCTGTCTCAAACCGTAAAGTCGCTTCAAGACGGCTACACACAGCTAGAGGAACGGCTGCGCTCTACGACACTTCAGGGGGATCCTCCTGTATTATCTGCTTCCTCTCCTGCTGCAGCACTCTCTGCACCTGCTTCTGGCCCTACCGTAGTGATGCTGCCACCAGAACCTCGAGTTCCTGCTCCCGAAAAATATTCCGGGGATCGCGGTAAATTCCACGCCTTTCGCAACGCCTGCCAGCTGTATTTCTCCCTGCAACCTCAAACCTTTTCTTTGGAGACCACCAAGGTGGGGTTTGTTATCTCCCTGCTCCTAGGCGAACCCCAGTCCTGGGTTCATCGGCTCCTTGAAGAGGGCAGCCCCCATTAAACTCCTTACGGTCATTTTTTGAGGCCATGGCACAGCTCTATGATGACCCGCAGTGATCCTCCACCGCAGAAGCTGCGCTTCATGTTCTTCAGCAGGGTCGCAGGCTCGTAGAACACTACGTCACTAACTTCCGCCACATCAGTTCCGATACGTCCTGGAACGAAGCAGCACTCCGGTATCAGTTCCGTCTCGGCTTGTCAGAAGGACTGAAGGACGAGCTGGCGCGGGTAGGTGTCCCCAACGCCTTGGAAGATTTGATTTCCCAGGCCATTCAAATCGACCGGTGGCTACGGGAGCGCAGAGCAGAACGATCTCCGCAGCAGTTCAGACCAGCCTGGACGCTACCACGTGTTGCTCATCCTGCATACTTTTCTTCTGCTGGGTCAGCTCTTACCAACCCCGCTCCCGCTGGAGTCGCCTCAGATACGCCTGAACCTATACAACTTGGGATCATACGGCCTGCTTTGTCCCCGGAGGAGAGACGCCGTCGCCAGTTGGGTAACATGTGCCTGTATTGCGGTGAAGCTGGCCACTATGTGCGCTCCTGCCCGGCAAAATACCATAAGTTCATGCCGGCCTCACCATCTGTTGCCAGTTCCTCCCACCTAGCCTTTCCTGTGTCATTACAGCTTCCGGAAGGACTCGTCCCAGTTACTGCAATCATTGACTTGGGAGCCTGCCGTTGTTTCATTGATCGCTCGTTCGCCCTGCAACATGGCGTACCTCTCTGGCTCAAGACTCAGGACCTCACCATCTTCCTGGCTGATGGTTCCCACGTCAAATCCGGGCCCGTGACCCAAGAAACTTTTCCCCTTCCTATGGTCTCCTCCTCCGGCCATAAGGAACTGATTAGCCTGAATGTTATCACATCCTCCTTATTTCCCATTATCCTGGGATTACCGTGGTTGCAAGCACATAACCTGCAAGTCAATTGGATCACAGGCACCATCTAGTTCCCATCTCTTTACTGCAAGAATTCCTGTCTACCCGCTCCTCCTGAATTCCCCAAGACTCTGTTCTGTCTTGAATCCAACCTGATGTGTGTTCTGTGGTGCCCAAAGCATACCATGATTTCCTGGACGTATTCAGCAAACGGGGAGCAGAGACCTTGCCCCCCCACCGTCCATATGACTGCCCCATCGACTTGCTCCCAGGAGCCGAAATCCTGTTCGGCCGGATTTACCCACTTTCTGAACGTAAACTGGACGTCTTAAAGGACTATGTAGACGAAAGTCTGAAGAAGGGGTTCATCCGTCCCTCTACCTCTCCAGCAGGGGCAGGTATCTTCTTCGTAGAGAAGAAGGATCACACCCTCCGACCCTGCATAGATTATAGGTATTTAAATAAAGTTACTATTAAAAACCGTTATCCCCTTCCTCTACTCCCCGAACTCTTTCAGAGACTCAGATCTGCCATCCTGCTTACTAAGCTGGATCTTTGTGGGGCGTACTACTTGGCTTTCCACACTAGATTCGGACATTTCGAATACCTGGTAATGCCATTTGGCCTTTGTAATGCTCCTGCCACGTTCCAACACTTTGTGAACGACATCTTCAGGGATTGGTTGGATATCTTCATCATCGTATACTTGGATGACATCCTAATCTTCTCAACATCCCTAGAGCAGCATCGCGAGCATGTTCAAAATGTCCTCGGTCGCCTTCGCCAGCATGGCCAAGGCCGAGAAGTGCGTTTTTGAGCAGAACAGTATCCCATTTCTGGGGTTAATAATTTCCACAGAAGGAATGGAGATGGATCCTCAGAAGGTCTCTGCCATTCTGGACTGGCCACCTCCATCAGACAAAAAGGGAGTACAGCGCTTCGTTGGCTTCGCCAATTTTTATAGGAGGTTCATTAAGGGGTTCTCTAACATTGTAAGAATATTTAATAATAAATATCTCGCGCTCGTACTTATGTCAGAATATTTATACTGCTCTGAATATAGCAGTGTATTTATTCATGGTTAACAAGCAAAGATCTGTGAAAAAGGAGAGTCTTCACCTATTGCCATAAATCAATGTCGTGAATTCTTTTTAATTGATTAATTTCTTTTTAAAAGCATATACCAATCTTAGTGAGTACAGTCTACAGTATGGAATATATATAAAAATATTTATTCTCAAGACATGCAAACACGATATATGATCAAACAAAAAGTGACACATAAAAATAACTCTACAGAAAAATACTAACTTCAAATAATCAATGCAATGTGATGTTTAGCTCAATAATGAAAGTGAAACTAAAACAAAGTGAAATAAAACGAAACGAAAGCAAGATTACCATTTCTTCCCAGGTATAGTATAAGCCATAAATTAATATCCTATATAAACAGACTACAATGGTCTGCGCAATGCATAGCCGAAAGTCACTCACTGCATATGAGTGAGAATAAGCCATGCAAAACGGAAGACTTAAAATTGCAAATAATGCACTTAATCCGATATTAATAAAAATGTATAAAAACAAAAATCAGCTTTTTAGAGAAAAATCTACCATGGCTTATACGGCTGAGATTGTAATCTCATTACCCTTAAATATGCAATATAAAACATATAAGGAAGGAATAAACAATTGTTGAATAAAATCAAATAACATAGCAAGGCATATTTACCACACTTAAGATGGTGTTACCAGAGTCCTAAGATGGATGCCAGTGAGGGAGGAGTTTCCTCCAAGTTTCAGATGAATGATGGACAAGATGGAGTATGTCTGGATGAGTCTGTCGAGGAATGTAATAGCGTGTGTGGTGTAAGTGTGAGGTGTGTTGTCAGTAGTGTAAAGTCTCCTATCTCTCATCTGGGTTGGTCTTTTATATGGTAAGAACAAAGAGCTATAAAAATTACCATAAGTAAAACCCAGAGGGATGAAACATTATCCCAATTGGTCGGGATATTCTATACCTAAACTGGTGAGGTCTTAGACACACCTCTTTTGATAATTAACCCATACTTGGTATAATAAAGTTAAATGATGATTTCTCTATATGTGAGAGTAATCATAAAACACAACATAAAACTTTGTCCAGACTCCCAGTACATACATAAATGTCCACCTGTATCTCCATCATTCACCTTGGCAAGTAATGCCATTTCAATAATTATATTATTTAACACAATATAATATTTTTATATGGGAATTTCTCAAATTATCTCAAAACTGGTATTTTGTCTCCAGAGGGCAGTATCGTACCGTTCATTAGATTTTGTATGTTAACATAATTAAAACATTTACCCATCCTTCTTATCTAATGACTTCTGACCTGTCGGCTAGTGAGAAGCCATTACTTATTTGGATTGTGACACAACTGTCAGACATCTAGACTAGGTTGGTAATATTTACGACACCTTTGAGCACTTAAACGAGACTAAAGCAATTCTTATATAAACACTCCTACCACATGCCATGCCTTGAAATGAAGTAATACGTTTTTAAGACGCACAAGTCCTTACACATCATAGAAAAGTATACTTATGTATATATATATATTATATATCTAATACTATATAAGTATCAAGTTCACACTTCTATATTAATAAGAATACAATGTATTATCGGTAATATACATCTTACATTTGATGATGTTTTCTAAAACTTATTTTTAAATAATCCTTTAAAAGAAATATACTGACTATATTGTTCATTGTTATATATACAGATAAGATTACAGGCCAGACTAGCCATGAGTGACTAGTACGATGTCTCGACAATTGATTCTTATCTGATGAAATGTATGTATTACCTTATTTACGATTGCATAGATACAAAGATCTCTGTTGAAACTATAAGACCCTATTGTTGAAATTCTATGCTCTCTTGTAAGCTTGTAAGAGACATTTTGTTTAACAAGTACGTATGTGAACTTTGTTTCACCCTGAAAACAAAATGGAGGCTGCACCATTCAGAATCTCTTATGCATGATATGAAATACATGGCTTTTAAAATCATTTTTCTTTTTACCTATTATTATTTTAATCAACCCCCAATAACCCCGACATATCCCCCCCCTTTTTTCCCAGTAGACAAGTGAGCAACTTAGGCCTATCTGGAAAGAAAGATTTTTAAGGAGTAGTAAAAGGAAAAAAAAATGTCTTGTTCTCTTTTTTTAAGAGAATAGTTCATATTGGGAATTGTTCATAACTTTTAAGTAAAGCGGTAAAAAAAAAAATTTGAGAAAAAAAAATCAGTTCAAAATGTCAGTTCGTAGCGACTTTGCTAGTGTTAGCTATGTCACAAACTGTTCCTTATTAGTGTCTTTGAATTCTGATCTCCTGGAAAAGAAACTCAAATGTTCCTTGAAATTTGCATCTCCAGCTTGTAAAGTTTTGATGGAGACAGAAATTAACTGCTGCAATGGCAGTAAAACAATGTTTGCAATCAGGAATCTGAGAAATCGATTTGGACATTCAACCTTGGATGTTGGTTGGATAATGAATGGTTTCAGCATGGCCTAGAGTGTCATATATCTAGACTGAGGTTTGCTCACATGTGCAATGCACCATTCTCACATCTCCTTCAACTGAAAACAGGAGGTAGTGTGATTCCTCTTAATGGATTTCCTCGGATCAAATGCACAAAGATCTGTTGAAACAAATCTTCCTCTCCGTCAACAAGAATCTGTGGCGTCTCGCAGCTTGATTCCTGAAGAGGGACCTGATGCAATGAGGGGTTCCGTCCTGAGCTGGACTCTAAGGAGAGATGACCCATCCGATTTCTGTGCTTTTGGCAAACATCATCGTCTGTACCAATCAACGACCTGGCATGGAAGGTTAATCTCTTCCTATTAGATGAAACATATAGTATGAATATACATTCTTATTAATTGATATTTCAATGCGATGTTGGTACCTTAAGCTTTCTCAGAGTTCTCCTTTAATCCACCGTGTGATCAGTCTTTTATATGAGCACCACGGAAGGTGAGACTATATATGCGACCTTTCCTAGGGCGACTGACTTCTGGGGCTTATTAACATGGAGATGTATCCATCGCCATGGATACTACACATTGGACAATTGTATAGTAATACAATATTTTGTTTAAAATTTACCTACTACTTAGGGAAAAAATATATCTCCCCCTATGGGGCATCAATGCAATTTATTGGAGGCAATAAAACTACCTGGCATTGAGGATTCCTTCTTGGTTACCGTATACAACCTTTAACCTCTTGACTGCATTACGTCATTAGGGTTTGATCCTCCTTGATATCACCATCATTGGCGATTTTCCAAAATGTATCTGCTTTGAGCGACCTGTTTGAGTCAGAGGGATGAAGTGACCACTGAAAAATAGGAGGGTAGTTAGTATCTAACAACCAAGATTCCCTGGCAGGGATTTCAGGATCCTCAATGTTGTGACCTGAGAAAAAAATGGTGTTAGAACCTCTGTATCCTATGCCTCTATTCAGTGTATCCCTTCTGATTCCTGCCATTTTGGCATTTAAGGATTTTGTGGCCTTTGGCTGGCCACAGGATTTGTTCCTAAAGAGGAATTCTTTTGATTATGGGCTACAGTGCCCTGAGTGAACCCAGTGATCAACTGATTAATTTGGCATCTACTCAGCTGAAAACTTTATAGAGTTAAATTATTGGCTCCGCCTCCTGCGGTGCCTATGTCTCTCGGGTTCAGACATATGGGACAGATCCCCATCAGGACCAGTTACTCGGTTCTGGCATGAGGTCTGGGCCTTAATGTCACTTTAACTTCCCGAGGATTTTGGGGAACCCTAGGATGGGGCAAATCCCTACTTATTTGTGGGTGCCCCCCCCACTTGTTAATTGGGTGTCCGGTGTCCTCCTTAAGGTATCCGGTGTTCCCCTTGGGGCCTAGGTGGCATATCTTGCTCCTTTGCCAAACTTTTTATTTTTATATGCATGGGCAATGCCTCAAAGCACAGGGATTTAAATTCCGGATGGTTGTACTCAGCTCCTTCATTGAAGGGTGTTAGGCACTTTTGAGTACAGACAAAAAAAAAATTCAATGGGGCTTTGGTGCTGTGTACATTTTAAATTGTAGATAACAGCTCTAGCAGCAGTGAGGTTTTTGTAAGGGCTGACTTTTAAATGACACCCTGCAGGCACAACACAGACAGTTGTTTTCATAGGCCTCAAGATGATCAATAATGTTTAAGGACTCTTTTCATGACAAAAATCATTCAGGACAGTACTCTTTTTTAAAAAAAAATTAAATTCTGGAGGTGCATGGCGTCTTTTTAGGGATGCTAGTCTTTTTGCAGTGACCTTGATATGACTCATACCTATTTATGCATGGTTGCCCAATTTCTGCCCTCCTATATTAGGAATATGGCTGGGGTAGGACATGGACTCTTTGCCTGACTATCCCCCCTTTGTCTGGGTCATAACCAACAGACTGGGAATCATATCTGGGTCTATGAATAATTACATCATATATAAAATGCAGGACTAATAAAGCATTGCCCTTTTGTATGGACACCATGACCTTTTGGAACTCTCCTATGTATTTACTGATGAGTTCCTGTCATGAATTTGAACTGTTACATTTTTATTTATTTTTATTTTTTTTTTTTTAATTTTCAAAATTTTCCACTGCTGGTTACTCGGCAACTTTTTGCTAGAAAACATTTTTCCTTGCTCAAAACTTCCTAAATTTTGCATTAATCATTTACATTTCTCTTTCACATGGTTACTTTCATTACAGGTTACTTGTGATAAGACTTCTGCCACAATTCTACTTCATTTTGCAGTTTCACGCTACATTCTCTTAACTGATGTGTCCCGACAGAGGTCACTTTCACCTGCTCAAGGAGGTTCCTAATCTCATTCTCTCATTTATTTGGAGTGGAGATTGAAACTTTACTAAACTCCTTTTTGCTGAGCCTTCTGGTGCAGTTCCTCATAGAAATACAGTAAGATTGGCCATGACAAAAAGTATGTGATTACACTTCCTGATGTCTTTGGTGTTAGATAAGCTTATTGGTGAGTTCATACATACAGGTCGTCCTCTACCCATGTCAGATGCCCTTTATTGGCCCGACATTCTGAGGATTTTGATATATGACTCTAACCAGCATTTCATATTCCACCATTTCAGACTCAGAGAGGTGTTTCCACACATTTATGATCTGTGCCAAATCTACTGGAGTTGTGGCAGTACCACTAGGGACTCACACCTTGCCAGAGTTGGCAGCGTGAACATACCTGCTATAGACATTTTAAGGCATTTCTATCACATTCACAATTAATAAAAAAAAATTCCAAAAAAAAAAAAAATTTTTTTTTTCAAAGTTATTGATTATGTCACCTGATCAATATTATGATTGGCATATGTAAGAAATCAATAATTATCTCAGCAGTGCCTCCATTATATGTAAGAATATTTAATAATAAATATCTCGCGCTCGTACTTATGTCAGAATATTTATACTGCTCTGAATATAGCAGTGTATTTATTCATGGTTAATAAGCAAAGATCTGTGAAAAAGGAGAGTCTTCACCTATTGCCATAAATCAATGTCGTGAATTCTTTTTAATTGATTAATTTCTTTTTAAAAGCATATACCAATCTTAGTGAGTACAGTCTACAGTATGGAATATATATAAAAATATTTATTCTCAAGACATGCAAACACGATATATGATCAAACAAGAAGTGACACATAAAAATAACTCTACAGAAAAATACTAACTTCAAATAATCAATGCAATGTGATGTTTAGCTCAATAATGAAAGTGAAACTAAAACAAAGTGAAATAAAACGAAACGAAAGCAAGATTACCATTTCTTCCCAGGTATAGTATAAGCCATAAATTAATATCCTATATAAACAGACTACAATGGTCTGCGCAATGCATAGCCGAAAGTCACTCACTGCAGATGAGTGAGAATAAGCCATGCAAAACGGAAGACTTAAAATTGCAAATAATGCACTTAATCCGATATTAATAAAAATGTATAAAAACAAAAATCAGCTTTTTAGAGAAAAATCTACCATGGCTTATACGGCTGGGATTGTAATCTCATTACCCTTAAATATGCAATATAAAACATATAAGGAAGGAATAAACAATTGTTGAATAAAATCAAATAACATAGCAAGGCATATTTACCACACTTAAGATGGTGTTACCAGAGTCCTAAGATGGATGCCAGTGAGGGAGGAGTTTCCTCCAAGTTTCAGATGAATGATGGACAAGATGGAGTATGTCTGGATGAGTCTGTCGAGGAATGTAATAGCGTGTGTGGTGTAAGTGTGAGGTGTGTTGTCAGTAGTGTAAAGTCTCCTATCTCTCATCTGGGTTGGTCTTTTATATGGTAAGAACAAAGAGCTATAAAAATTACCATAAGTAAAACCCAGAGGGATGAAACATTATCCCAATTGGTCGGGATATTCTATACCTAAACTGGTGAGGTCTTAGACACACCTCTTTTGATAATTAAACCATACTTGGTATAATAAAGTTAAATGATGATTTCTCTATATGTGAGAGTAATCATAAAACACAACATAAAACTTTGTCCAGACTCCCAGTACATACATAAATGTCCACCTGTATCTCCATCATTCACCTTGGCAAGTAATGCCATTTCAATAATTATATTATTTAACACAATATAATATTTTTATATGGGAATTTCTCAAATTATCTCAAAACTGCACCTGGTATTTTGTCTCCAGAGGGCAGTATCGTACCGTTCATTAGATTTTGTATGTTAACATAATTAAAACATTTACCCATCCTTCTTATCTAATGACTTCTGACCTGTCGGCTAGTGAGAAGCCATTACTTATTTGGATTGTGACACAACTGTCAGACATCTAGACTAGGTTGGTAATATTTACGACACCTTTGAGCACTTAAACGAGACTAAAGCAATTCTTATATAAACACTCCTACCACATGCCTTGAAATTAAGTAATACGTTTTTAAGACGCACAAGTCCTTACACATCATAGAAAAGTATACTTATGTATATATATATATATAATATATATATATATATATATATATATATATATATATATATATATATAATATATCTAATACTATATAAGTATCAAGTTCACACTTCTATATTAATAAGAATACAATGTATTATCGGTAATATACATCTTACATATGATGATGTTTTCTAAAACTTATTTTTAAATAATCCTTTAAAAGAAATATACTGGCTATATTGTTCATTGTTATATATACAGATAAGATTACAGGCCAGACTAGCCATGAGTGACTAGTACGATGTCTCGCCAATTGATTCTTATCTGATGAAATGTATGTATTACCTTATTTACGATTACATAGATACAAAGATCTCTGTTGAAACTATAAGACCCTATTGTTGAAATTCTATGTAAGCTTGTAAGAGACATTTTGTTTAACAAGTACGTATGTGAACTTTGTTTCACCCTGAAAACAAAATGGAGGCTGCACCATTCAGAATCTCTTATGCATGATATGAAATACATGGCTTTTAAAATCATTTTTCTTTTTACCTATTATTATTTTAATCAACCCCCAATAACCCTGACAACATCATAGCCCCTATAACTCACCTTACTAAGAAGAACGTCCGCTTCCAGTGGACCCCAGAAGCTCAGTCCGCCTTCTCGGTTCTTAAAAAACATTTTACCTCTGCCCCTATCCTAAGTCACCCGGATCCTGCCTTACCCTATCTCCTGGAGGTAGACGCATCGGACGTTGCGGTCGGGGCAGTCATCTCCCAAAGACAGGGAACTAGAGACTTAACTCACCCAATAGCCTTCTTTTCCCGGAAACTCTCTCCTGCGGAGAAAAACTATGATGTCGGGGACCGGGAACTCTTGGCTATCAAAGCCGCTCTCGAAGAGTGGAGATATCTACTAAAAGGAGCATCAAACCCGATTCTTATATTTACCGATCATAAGAACCTTGAGTACTTAAGATCTGAAAAGTGACTTAGACCCCACCAGGCCCGATGGGCACTCTTCTTCTCCAGATTCTTGTTCCATATCACCTATCGGCCTGGGTCGAAAAATGTCAAACTGGATGCCCTGTCCCGGATGTTTGATAATACTAAAGAAGAGTTGGTACCTGACACTATCCTGTCAGAGAAAAACTTCCTGCTTACTAGCCTGAAATCCCATCTTGAGCAAGCCTCTGCCAAAATTTCCGGTCCACCTGGGATACCCCTGTCACGCAAGGATGGTTTGTTGTGGGCTAAGGACAAAATATTTGTCCCGGAGGGAGTCAGAGTTTCGGTTCTAGCTGCCTGCTATGACAACCCTCTGGCTGGCCATTTTGGTGTTCATAGGACCCTTGACCTCATGCAACGCACCTTCTGGTGGCCTGAGATGGGAAAAGACTGCAGAAGTTATGTGTCTTCCTGTGTTTCTTGCTCCAGGAGTAAAACCACCAGAAGTAAGGCGTGGGGTCTCCTCAGACCACTCCCAATCCCTGACCGGCCCTGGCAAACTATCGCCATGGACTTTATCGTGGAACTTCCACCTTTGGCCGGGTGCTCCGCCATTTTTGTGGTTGTAGACCGGCTTACTAAGATGGCCCACTTTCTACCCCTCAAAGGTACCCCCTTTGCAAAAGAAACTGCAGAAGTCTTCATTAGGGAGATTGTGCGACTCCACGGGGTACCCACGAACATTATCTCAGACAGAGGGGTACAGTTCACGTCCCGCTTTTGGAGGGCCTTGTGTAAGCTACTAAAAATTGAATTATCTATGTCCTTACCACCCGCAGACGAACGGGCAAACAGAGAGGACAAACCAGACCCTGGAACAATATCTCCGGTGCTTTACCACCTTCGTCCAGGAAGACTGGGTAGCATTACTACCATTTGCGGAATTTGCCTTTAATAATTCACCACATTCCGTTACCAGGCAATCTCCCTTCTTTGCCAATTATGGTTTTCATCCTTCCTTTCTGCCCGACGTCCCATCTGATTCCGGAGTGCCCGCAGTTCAGGTCACCATTGACCTCTTCACGAGTAACAACAAACTTCTGCAGGACACCTTGGCCAAGGCTCAGATAGCGTCCAGGTGACCAGGTCTTTTTATCCACAGCTAACCTGTGCTTGGCCTGCCCATCCAAGAAGTTGGCTTCCAGGTTTATCGGCCCATTCCCCGTTAAAATAAGACTCAATGCCGTGTCCTATGAGTTTTCCTTACCTGATACCCTACGGATCTATCCTGTGTTCCATGTCACTCTTTTTTAAAACCCGCGGTTCCCGACGCCTTCCCCGGCAGAAGCCCTGGACCTCCGGAACCAGTGATGGTGGATGGCGACATGGAGTACGAAGTTGAGGCTGTACTTGATTGCCGGAAAAGAGGTAACCAGCTTCAGTTCCTTATTAAATGGAAGGGTTATGGGCCGGAAGAGAATTCCTGGGAACCTGAGAGTAACATTCATGCCGCAGACCTGATCCAGGCGTTTTTTCTTGCCCATCCTCAGAAAAGCAGTTTGTTGGGCACCCGGAGGTTGCCCTTAAGGGGGGGGGCAATGTTAGGAATGCTTCCTGAGCACACTGATGTGCTGTCATGAATCTGCAATCTAAAGGGTTAACCTAGAGCAGATTAATTGCAGTAATTGGCAAAGAGGCTGCCTTATTTAAACAGCTCAGAAGCACTGTGTCTTTGCTGACTTGTCTGCAGCTCTTCCTGTGTTCCTGAAGCCTGCTTCCTGTTACCTGTTTGATATCCGTTTTGACCTTTGGCTTGTTCCTGACCTTGTTGACCTGCTGCCCGTCCTGACCCCCGGCTTGTTTGACCATTCTCTCGGATCTCCCTTGTCTGCTTATCTGCCTTCGGATCTTGACTGGCTTCTCCCTTGGTGGGGTGACCCTGAGGACTACGACCTGGTATCCACACGCAGCAAAATCCATCCTCACCACTAGAGGCTCTGGTGAAAACCGGTGGATACTTAGATTCCGCAACTCAGGTTAGCCTGTGTCACTTACCTTGGGGGTTCCCGTCTAAGCACCACCCTCTGGCACACGTGGGGCCTTCCTCTGCCATCAGGCTACCACTTGTATCCCTAACAGCCGCCTTCCTGCCTCTATGTCCGAAGCTATAGTTGTTTTCCTGCTGAAGCCCGGCAAGGATCCGCTTTTGGCGGATTCCTAAAGGCCCATATCTCTACTCACAACGGACGTTAAAATTCTAGCTAAGATACTGGCCACTAGGCTGTCCTCTGTTGTCCAAGGGGTTGTCCATAGGGATCAATCTGGGTTTATCCTGACCAGATCGACGGCACTTAATCTCCGCCGACTATTTCTGAACCTTCAGATCCCAGTAGACAACCCTGGGAACCGGGCAGTCTTTTCGCTAGATGCCGCTAAGGCATTCGATAGTGTTGAATGGGTGTACCTATGGGAAGTTCTCAAGCGCTTTGGTGTGGGAGAGAACTTTCTGAACTGGGTGCAGGTACTGTACGGCCAGACTGAGGGTGAACGGGGAGCTTTTTGGACCCTTCTGTTTGCACAGGGGGACTAGACAGGGCTGCCCGATATCTCCATTGCTGTTTGCCATGGCACTGGAGACCTTAGCGACGTGGATTCGGTCCTCCCCTGACATAGTGGGGTTCAGAAGGGGCTCCCATGCAGACGTTATCTCACTCTATGTGGATGACACACTGCTCTACCTAGGTGATACCGGGGAATCCTTGCGGGCGGTAATGTCCCTTATTGACTATTTTGGGTCCCTGTCGGGATTTTCCATAAATTGGGATAAATCAGTTTTAATGCCCCTTGATCCCAAAGCTCAGCCCTTTTCCGGACTGTGCATCCACAGTGCGAGTGGTTGACTCCTTCAAATATTTGGGGATCCAGGTGTGTCCTGATCCTACCCAGTATATCACACTGAACCTCGTACCTCTGCTGCAAAGTTCCCTTGTCGGTGGCTGGGCGAGTCAATCTAATTAAGATGGTGTGGGCTCCTCAACTTCTTTATGTCTTGCACAACTCCCCAATCTGGATACCCAGGAAATGGTTCTATAGGATTGACTCCCAGTTCCGAGAACTGATCTGGTGCAAAAAAGTGGCTAGGATTAAATTGGCTACCCTTCAGATGGGCAAGGATAGTGGTAGCTTGGCAGTCCCCAACCCCAGAGTATATTTTCTAGCCTTCCAGGTTCAGCATATGGGGGGCTGGGGTCTTTTGGATCCATTCGATCCTATTGGGTCCTTATTGGTCCCTCCTGACTCGCCTCACCCTGTCCTTGTACACCTTGAAGCGGGGTTCTCCAATATGGGGAATCGGTTACCCACACTCGCCTTCATTCGCATGGTGTGGCGCTGTGTCAAGGGGATGTTGCAGATCACGGGTCTGTCTGCTTGGTGCTCTGGAGGTGGACACTCTGACCCCAAATGCTCACGTTGCCGTGTTGCAATTGTTGTATATTGCTCGCAAATTAATTGCTAGATTTTGGATCGCCTCCAGGGTGCCGAGCAGGGGCCAGTGGATAACACAGGTCAATGCCTCTTTAATCAGGGAAAAGCTGACATACCAGCATCGAAATGCTCACAAGAAATTTGCCTCGTTATGGCAACCTTGGTTGGATGACCCGGCCTTGGCTCCCCCCAGTTGGTTATGGATCGGCTGCTCATTGAATAGGGTAGCATTTCTTGAGCAGGTCTAGCGTGCAGAGTCCTCCCATCCTTTCCCTTCCTTTCCCCCCTCCCCCTCCCTTTAAGTTTTCTGCCACTGTTTTCCTTTTTTCCCTTCTCCTTTGCACTTAGTACTTCAGGTGGGTTTTTGCTACTTTACGGAGGTGTGTGCCATATTGCTAGCATGGTCCTATTACTATTGGGAGGGAATAACTGTATGTTTTTATTTATCCTTCTCTTATGCACATGGGCACATGCTCAGGTTTGTTTACTTGGCTGTAATTTTCACCTGAATGCGATGGTTTATGGATGATGTTTTCCTGTACTGTTGCTGTTATATCCTTTATATATTTGTATTTTTCCGAACACTGGTTCTGTAACTGATTATGTCTACCGTTCATGTTATTTATTCAGTGTACTGTTTATACTCAATAAATATTAAAAAAAATTTCAGACCTTTGGTGATCAAATGCAAAAAAAATGCTTTTTAGACACTTGGAGACCCAAACAAATGTTTCAGGTGGTTGGTTACCAAATACAATTATCTTGTCCAAATCCGGCTTTTTAAGACTGTAATAGACGAAAATACAGTCATTTTGACTAAATTTGTTTTTCAGACCTTTGGTGACCAAATGCAGTTATTTTGACTAAAAAGGGCTTTTTAGACACATGGAGACCAAAATAGAGTCATTTTGACCAAAAAACATTTTTTCAGGCCATTGGTTACATAATGTAGTTTATCTTGTCTAAAACCGGCGTTCTAAGACTCTAAAAGACAAAAATACAGTCATTTTGGCTAAAATAGTTTTTCAAACCTTTGGTGACCAAACGTAGTTATTTGAACTAAAAAGGGCTTTTTAGACACTTGGAGACCAAAATAGAGTCATTTTGACCAAAAACATTTTTTCAGGCCATTGGTTACCAAATGCAGTTATCTTGTCTAAATACGGAGTTTTGATACTCTAAAAGACAAAAATACAGTCATTTTGGCTAAAAAAAGGTTTTCAGACCTTTGGTGACCAAACGTAGTTATTTTGACTAAAAAGTGCTTTTTAGACACTTGGAGACCAAAATAGAGTCATTTTGACCAAAAACATTTTTTCAGGCCATTGGTTACATAATGTAGTTTATCTTGTCTAAAATCGGCGTTCTAAGACTCTAAAAGACAAAAATACAGTCATTTTGGCTAAACTAGTTTTTCAAACCTTTGGTGACCAAACGTAGTTATTTGAACTAAAAAGGGCTTTTTAGGGGGCGTGTCCAAGATGGCGACTTGAGAGGACGTGTTGAAGAGAGCTCCGCTGCCTAGCCCGGAATTTATCCTGCTTCTCTGCTGCCCTGTGACCCCTGGCTAGCCCTGTGTTGGCCAGTGTGTCCCCCCGGACTGATATGACCAGAGGCCGACAGTCTTCGGTGTCCCGTAAGCCGCCCACGGACCAGGCTACCCCGGCTGGCGCGAAAGCGGGGCCTCGTGCTCCCTCCAATATGGCGACACAGACCGAGGGAGAGGACCCGGCGCTGAGGGAGTCCAGCAACTTTAATGCCCTCATGCAGGCCATCACCTCCTGCCAAACGACACTGACGGGGAAGATTGATTCGGTCCAAATGGACATCGGCCTGATTCGCCGGGATATGGACAAATTCCGCACCAAGCTGACCGAGGTGGAGCGCCGGGTGAGCGATACTGAGGATGTGCTGCGAGACCATTCTGCTTCCCTACACACGCTGCGGGTCAAAGTTAAGGCCCTGGAGTACCGAGCCGAGGATTCGGAGAACCGGAACCGGCGCAACAACTTACGGATCCTTGGTCTCCCGGAAGGCGCTGAGGATCCGCATCCTGCAGATTTCACGGAGAAGCTCCTCCGCACCCTGCTCCCTCAGGCGGCCTTCTCTCCCTACTTTGCGGTGGAGCGCGCCCATCGGATGCCAGCGCGCCGGGGACCCCCTGGTTCCCCTCCCCGCACTTTTATCCTGCGCCTACTTAACTTTAGGGATCGGGACTTGGTGCTCCGGGAGAGCCGGCGGCTGGAGTCTCTGAGGTATGAAGGGTCCAGGCTGATGATCTTCCCGGACTTCTCGGTCGAGACACAGAAGCTGCGCAAGTCGTTCGACCAGGTTAAGGCGGCTCTCCGCCAGCGGGGCATGAAATACAGCATGTTGTTCCCAGCTCGCCTCAGGGTTCAGGACGGTGAGTCCCTCAAGTTTTTTACCTCGCCAGAGGAGGCCTCTTCCTGGTTGGAGTCGTTGCCCAGACGTTAGGACTCCTGCCCGGCTGGGCGGGATGGATGGATCGATCTTGAGGTTCTCTGCTGGTCGGTATCTACCGCTTAATGGCCACTTCCCCCTTGTTTTAGCGATTGCTCCGGTCCTCCCTAGCTGCCTCCCTACCTACCTGGGGGTTTGTTGACTCTGCGGGGCCTCTGGCTGGCCGATTTCCGGATGGATGGACAGACGGATGGACAAGGGATCCCTGAATTCTTTACCCTGACTGTTGTCATTCGTTGGCTGCTCCATGCCCCCTTTGCCCCTTTTCTTTTTGCTTATCCTACAGCCCTGGCGGGTGGGGGGGTGGGGGACTATGCTGGGGGCTGGGGGCCTTGATTCCCCCCCCTTTTTTTTCTTCTGTTTTTTCTATGGTCATGGTCTATTTTTCTAGAACTTATTTTTCGTTTCTCCTGGTTTTTGTTATTTATTTTCCGGGCACTACTGCGGAGGCTCGTGGACTCAGGACTAGTCACTGTTGACGCTTTCCTTGTGCATGGTCCCCCATTGACCGATGGTTGTGTTCTTTTTGGGGTCTCAGGCTCACCCGAGTTTTTGGGGTGTAGCAGGGTGGGGGGAGGGGGGGGGGAGTTCATTTGGGAATGTTCTATTTTTATGTTTAACCGTTTTTTCTTTTCCAGGTTTGCCACCAGGGTATTGGGTCTCTATTATGCACATTATTTGCTTTGTTCCTGCCTTGCTTCTTACACGTGGGGGTGCTGTATGGTGGGGGCGGTATGTGTTCTCGGGCTCGAGTGTTGATCCAGCAGCTGCCCCCCTGTTTTTATTTCCTTTATTTGTCTTATGGCTCCGTTAAGAATTCTAACTTGGAATGTGCGGGGCTTGAATTCTAAATTTAAAAGGTCCCTTGTGTTCTCCTTTCTACAAAAACATCACCCGCACATCTGCATTCTACAGGAGACGCATCTCACGGGGGCCCGGGTGCTGTCCTTAAAAAAATCGTGGGTTGGGTCTTATTATCATTTCACCTTCTCCTCCTACTCCCGGGGTGTCAGTATCCTCATACATCGTTCCCTACCTTTCACGCTGCTGGATCTGCATCTTGACCCTGAGGGCAGGTACGTGGTTTTACATGCTATGTGTGATCGCATTGAATTGGTCATTGCTGGTTTATATGTGCCGCCGCCTGCGGCTATGTCCATTCTGCATCGGCTTCAGAGTGTGGTTGCTGGCTATCCTACACCAAATGTGATCTTTGCGGGCGACTTTAATATGGCCCCGGAGCCGGGTATGGACAGGCTGGGTGGTGATCCGGCGGCCGATTCGGCCCTGGCACGTTGGGCGGAGGCCCTGGGGTTAGGGGATGCGTGGCGCTGGAAGCATCCCACTCTACGACATTACACTTGCCACTCAGCCGCGCATGCCTCTTTTTCACGTATAGATGTGGTCTATGTTGGCTCATCCCTGTTGCCGCGGGTGGAGGAGGCTACCATCCTGCCCCGGGGCATATCTGACCATGCCCCGGTGCTGGTGAGTTTTATGACGGATACGGCTGCGGGCCAGGGCTTGTGGAGATTGTCTAGGTTCTGGGTCACGGATGAGCGGGTGGTGCCGCCGGTGGCCTCTGAGCTGTTGGCCTACTGGGGTCACAATGAGGGCACGGCCGCTCCGGCCATGGTGTGGGACGCATTTAAAGCGTATGCAAGGGGACGCTACCAGTACACGATTGCCAAGGTTCGGAGGGACTCACGAGCCCGCCTCTCCTTGGCGGAGTCCACAGCGGCGTCCCTCGAGGCGGGTTACCTGGCCTCGCGGGATAGTGGTACCTATGCTGACATGCAGGCGGCCTACAGGGAGGTGGCGCTCATTCGCGCGGAGTCCTTCCGCAGGTTTCTTCTTTCCCAGTCCCAGCGGGTGTTTGAGCAGGGGGAGCGGTCGGGTAGGCTGCTGGCGTGGTTGGCGTCGGAGCGTTCCGGTACCACGGGTATCGCCAATATCAGAGCGGGGGACGGAAACCTGCTGTCTGACCCCAGTCTAATCAATGCTTGGTTTGCCGAATATTATGCACAGCTATATGAGTCCAGGGTCACCTACTCCTCCTCTGAGCTGTCGGGGTACTTGGAGAGCATAGATTTCCCCTCACTCTCTCCCGCCAAAGTCCAGCTTCTTGACGCCCCCATCTCTTTGAAGGAGGTTCGCAAGGCTATTAAGTCTCTCCCAGTGGGCAAGACGCCAGGGCCCGATGGGCTTCCTACAGAATTTTAAAAAACTAACCTGGAGGTGGTTGCCTCTCATCTTCACGAGACGTTTCGCAGCACACTGGAGGCGGGCGCCCTGCCGCCCTCTATGTCGGAGGCTGTTGTGGTTGTCCTGCCTAAGCCCGGGAAGGATCCCGAGTTGTGCGCCTCTTACCGGCCTATTTCACTTTTGAATGTAGATGCAAAAATCCTTACTAAAATATTGGCCAATCGCCTCAACTCGGTGATACTGTCTTTGGTGCACGGCGACCAAACTGGCTTTATGCCGGGTAAGGGCACGGACATAAACATTCGCCGCCTACATACCAACCTGGCGCACGGGGTGACTAGCGGTTCCCGGGGGACAGTGGCCTCTCTTGATGCCGAGAAGGCTTTTGATTCTGTGGAGTGGGAGTACCTGTGGCAGGTGCTGTCCCGCTTTGGCGTTGGACCGCGCTTTATTGCCTGGGTTCGCCTTCTCTATGAGGCCCCTGTCGCCCGGGTCCGCACAAACGGCCTCCTCTCCCCATCTTTTCGGCTATACAGGGGCACCAGGCAGGGTTGCCCGCTTTCCCCGGGCCTCTTTGCATTGGCTATTGAGCCGCTCGCAATTTTGCTGCGGACGTCGGAGGAGGTGGGGGGTTTGGGGGTAGGCCCGGTGGTGGAGCGGATCTCTCTGTATGCTGATGACACTCTGTTATACTTGAATGACACCGCTGATTCTCTGGTGGCGGCATTGGGTATAATTGATCGCCATGGCGACTACTCTGGAGTGCGGATCAACTGGTCCAAGTCGAGCCTGCTCCCTATTGATGCTGCGGCGCTTCCTCCTTCCCCCCCTGTGGCTCCGCTGGAATGGGTCTCTCATTTCCGTTACTTGGGGGTCGTCGTGAGGCTTGACCTCTCTTGCTACCTGGCGGACAATCTGGAGCCGGTGTTTCGACAGCTGGTCGCTAAGTGTCAGGTGTGGCGGTCGCTCCCCTTGACCCCTGTGGGATGTATCAACCTATTGAAAATGACCTTTCTCCCCAAATTTTTGTATGTTTTTAGAAATACCCCTGTACCCATCCCGGCGTCCTTTTTTCGTCGCCTGGACAGTGTTGTCTCCTCCTTCATCTGGGCGGGGTCGGCTCCATGTATTTCTCTGCGGAAATTGCAGATGCCCCTTTCCTCCGGGGGACGGGCCCTGCCTTGTTTTCGGAAGTACTACTGGGCGGCGGTGTTGGTCTCTGTCCGCTGGTGGTTCGCTCAATCCAGGTCCAATCCGGCGGTCAATCTCGAAGCGGCGATTTTGGGCTCCTATGCAGCGTTGACTAACCTAGTGTACAGGGGGGCGGGGGCTGCCCCTCAGGTGACTACTCCTATGCGGACGGTGGTACGGGTGTGGGAGCAGATGCTGGGTGCCACGGGGGAGGCTGGCACGGTCTCACCTTATACTCCTCTGTGGGGTAACCCTCGGTTGCCTCATTTTCGCTCCATTCCTGATCCAGCCATATGGGCGCGGCATGGAGTGACTATGATACAACATATAATGCCCTCGGGCTCTCTGCTGACCTTCCAGGCCCTGCGGGATAAATTTCACCTCCCGTCGCGTATGTTGTTTCGGTTTTTGCAACTTCGCCATGCAGCCCAGGCTCAGTTTCCAACACCCCCTACGCTTGCTCCCCATGGGGTGGAGCGATTTTTGACCACACGCAATGCTGACAAACTACTGTCCTCTATCTATCTTAGACTTACGTGTGGTCGGCAGGCACAAGAACCTCATCTGCTCCAGCTGTGGCGGCAAGATATCCCTGCGCTGGTCGAGGATGATTGGGATCATTGTATCCCTCATTATATCCCCACGGTAATCTCGGCCAGAGATAGATTTATTCAATTGAAGTTTTTGCATAGGGCATACTACACCCCGCAACGATTGGCTAGAATATACAGCACCCACTCTGACGTATGCACTAAATGCCAGCAGGCGGTAGGTACTTTTCTCCATGTTACCTGGGAATGCCGGCTCCTCCAGGGCTACTGGAGGGGCGTTGTATGTGAGCTCAGCGCAGTGCTGCAGGTGCCGGTGCCCTTGGACCCTAGGGTCCTCCTCTTGGGGATGGGGGAACTGGTGACTCAGGCGAAGTACTCTAAGCTCCTCTTATTCTTTCTCTGCTTCTATGCCCGAAAGGCATTATTGATGAAGTGGAAGGGTGCTGACCCCCCCACGGTTGCGCAATGGAGGGCGTTGGTGGATGCTGCTCTGCCCCTCTACAAGCTGACCTATATGGGGCGTCAATGCCCTCAAAAATTTGGGAAGGTGTGGGATGCCTGGATCGCAGCTAGACCTCTGCAGATCTGATCACGTTATGTTGTTTATTGCTTTTGGGGCCCTGGTGGCGAGACTGCTGCTGTGTGGTTATGGGCCGTGGGGTGCTGTGGAGGCGCTTCTGTGTCTCTGCTCCCCTGCGGTTCGGCCTCCTGGAGCTCCCCTCGGCGCCTCCCCCTCCCAGGGGACCAGGGGTCTGGGGGGACTGTGGGCTATTGCGGCCCTGATGTTACTTCTGTATATTGAGATGAAAGCCATTCCTTATGTCTGTTTACTTGCTTTATTTATCGCTGATGTGCATTTGCTCTCTTTTGACAGATTGTGTTTCTTTTTTATTTCCTGTGTATCCATACCTTGTTGGCACTGTTACTTTATTATTTGTTTTAAATCAATAAAACGTTTCTGTTAAAAAAAAAGGGCTTTTTAGACACTTGGAGACCAAAATAGAGTCATTTTGACCAAAAACATTTTTTCAGGCCATTGGTTACCAAATGCAGTTATCTTGTCTAAATACGGAGTTTTGAGACTCTAATAGACAAAAATACAATCATTTTGACTAAATTTTTTTCAGACCTTTGGTGATCAAATGCAGTTATATTGACTAAAAGGGGCTTTTTAGACACTTGGAGACCAAAATAGAGTCATTTTGACCAAAAACATTTTTTCAGGCCATTGGTTACCAAATGCAGTTATCTTGTCTAAATACGGAGTTTTGAGACTCTAAAAGACAAAAATACAGTCATTTTGGCTAAAATAGTTTTTCAGACCTTTGGTGACCAAACGTAGTTATTTGAACTAAAAAGGGCTTTTTAGGCACTTGGAGACCTAAATATAGTCATTTTGACCAAAAACATTATTTCAGGCCATTGGTTACCAAATGTAGTTTATCTTGTCTAAAAGCGGTGTTTTAAGACTCTAAAAGACAAAAATACAGTCATTTTGGCTACAAATGGTTTCAGACCTTTGGTGACCAAATGCAGTTATTTTGACTAAGAATGGCTTTTTAGACACTTGGAGACCAAAATAGAGTCATTTTGACCCAAACAAATGTTTCAGGCGATTGGTAACCAAATGCAATTATCTTGTCCAAAACCAGCTTTTTAAGACTCTAATAGACAAAAATACAATCATTTTGACTAAATTTTTTTCAGACCTTTGGTGACCAAATGCAGTTATATTGACTAAAAAGGGCTTTTTAGACACTTGGAGACCAAAATGGAGTCATTTTGACCAAAAAAATGTTTTCAGATCACTGGTAACGAAATGCAATTATATTGTCTAAAACCGGCTTTTTAAGACTCTAAAAGACAAAAATACAGTAATTTTGGCTAAAAAAGGTTTTCAGACCTTTGGTGACCAAATGCAGTTATTTTGACTAAGAAAGGCTTTTTAGACACTTGGAGACCAAAATAGAGTCATTTTGACCCAAACAAATGTTTCAGGCGATTGGTTACCAAATGCAATTATCGTGTCCAAAACCGGCTTTTTAAGACTCTAATAGACAAAAATACAATCATTTTGACTAAATTTTTTTTTCAGACCTTTGGTGACCAAACGTAGTTATTTTGACTAAAAGATCTTTTTAGACACTGGGAGACCAAAATAGAGTCATTTTGACCAAAAACATTTTTTCAGGCAATCGGTTACCAAATGTAGTTTATCTTGTCTAAAAGCGGTGTTTTAAGACTCTAAAAGACAAAAATACAGGCATCTTGGCTTAAAAAAGTGTTTCAGACCTTTGGTGACCAAATGAAGTTATTTTGACAAAAAAATGCTTTTTAGAGACTTGGAGACCAAAATATAGTCATTTTGACCAAAAACATTTTTTCAGGCCTTTTGTTACGAAATGCAATTATCTTGTCTAAAACCGGCGTTTTAAGACTGTAAAAGACAAAAATACAGTAATTTTAGCTAAAAAAGTATTTCAGACCTTTGGTGACCAAATGCAGTTATTTTGACTAAAACAGGCTTTGGAGACCTAAATAGAGTCATTTTGACCAAAACATTTTTTAAGGCCATTGGTTACCAAATGTAGTTTATCTTGTCTAAAAGCGGTGTTTTAAGACTCTAAAAGTAAAAAATACAGTCATTTTGGCTAAAAAAGGTTTTCAGACTTTGGTGACCAAATGCATTTATTTTGACTAAGACACTTGGAGACCAAAAATAGAGTCATTTTGACCAAAAACATGTTTTCAGGCCATTGGTTACCAAATGTAGTTTATCTGGTCTAAAAGCAGTGTTTTAAGACTCTAAAAGTAAAAAATACAGTCATTTTTAGGGTTGAGCGAACACCTAGATGTCCGTGTTCGACGGGTTCGGCCGAACTTTAAAAAAAAGTCCGGGTCCGTGTCCCGGACTTTTACCGAACTTTTCCCGGACACCGAACCCCATTGAAGTCAATGGGGACCCGAACTTTAAGGCACTAAAATGGCTCTAAAACACCAAAGGAAAGGGCTAGAGTGCTGCAAATGGCAGCAAAACGTAATTAAGAGCATGGCAAGTGCTCTGCAAACAAATGTGGATAGGGAAATAACTTAAAACAACAAAAAAAAACAGAAAAATAAAACAATGTTCTTCTTCATCTCTGAAGGACGAGGCCCATATGGAGTAGGAGGGAGGTTGAGGTGGTGGTGGATGTGGCGGTGACATAGGCGTGCGCACAGGGTGTGCTGGGTGTGCCTGGGCACACCCTAATCACCTAGGGCACATAGCATTGCCAGTGAGGAGATGGGAAAGATCTCCCTGGGACCTGCTCTGCTCTATTTCTCCTTGCCTACAGGTACATGGCCCCGATACATTACTCTCCCTGCTGGCAAACACATGCATGTGTATTTCAACTTTGGGGTGCACACCTTAATGCAATAGGCTGCGCACACCTATGGGCGGTGTAGGTGGAAGCGGCGGTGGAGGAGGACCAGGGCCGGATTAACAGCATCATGGGCTTGGTGCTGAGGATTTTGAAGGGCCTTAAGGGCCGTGCCTTGCCATGCACCCAGAGGAGGAAGGGTGCAGCCATGCATGCCTAATTCAACATGGGATGCTGTCTCTGAAGCCCATAAACACATCCATGCATCGCCAACTGTCCCTCCTTGTCCGGCCTTCACGCTGTGTGGGGAGGTTCTGAGGGTGCTGCCTGGGGAAGCGAGCATAGAAGCCAGACTTCTGTGTTTACAAGTGACAGAAGAGCGGTAACAGTGAATATGGCCAACCCGGGGCCTATATAAAAGGTAGGGGCCTGGAGCTGCAGCTCCAATAGCCCCTACATTAATCTGGCCCTGAGGAGGAGGACGAGGTAGCCAACACTGCTTCTTTTCAAAAATTTTAAATGAGGGTACACCCCAAAAGAGTGAGAAAGAGCAAAAATGGAACAATGGGTGGGTAAGGTCGGTATCCATTGCTATTCTGCATAAGGTACGGAAAAGTCCCGTGGGATCCATGCCTGGTTCATTTTAATGAACGTGAGCTTGTCCACATTGTCTCTGGACAGGCGGCTGCGCTTGTCTGTTATAACGCCCCCAGCCGTGCTAAATACCCGTTCAGATAATACACTGGCTGCAGGGCACGCCAGCACCTCCAAGGCGTAAAGGGCAAGCTCAGGCCATGTGCCCAATTTGGAGACCCAGAAGTTGAAGGGGGCAGACCCGTCATTCACTACATGTAGGCGTGTGCACACATACTGCTCCACCATGTTGGTAAAATGCTGCCTCCTGCTAAGACGTTCCATCTGAGCTGCTGGTGCTGCTGTTTGTTGTGGCGTGCTGACAAAGCTTTTCCACATTTCGGCCATGCTAACCCTGCCTTCTGAGGTGCTGGCGGTGCCCTGGTTGCGTTGGCGACCTCCTCCTCCTCCTCCTCTGCCTTGTGCTTCCACTGTGGCCCCGCTGTCAGATGGGAATGCCAGCAGCATGGCGTCTACCAGCGTGCGCTTGTACTCGCGCATCTTGCGATCGCGCTCCAGTGAGTGAATTAAGGACGGTACGTTGTCCTTGTAACGGGGATCCAGCAGCGTGGCCACCCAGTAATCAGCACAAGTTAGAATGTGGGCAACTCGGCGGTCGTTGTGGAGACACTGCAGCATGTAATCGCTCATGTGTGCCAGGCTGCCCAGAGGCGACGAAAGGCTGTCCTCTGTGGGAGGTGTATCGTCCGTGTCCTCTGTATCCCCCCAGCCACGCACCAGTGATGGCCATGAGCTGGCCTGGGTGCCACCCTGCTGTGAACATGGTTCCATCTCCTCCTCCAGCTCCTCCTCCTCCTCATCCTCCTCATCCTCCAGAACTGTGCCCCTGCTGGACAATTGCGTCCCTGGCGTTTGCGTGTGCAGGAACCCACCCTCGGAGCCCCTTGCGAATGACTGCCCTGAAAGCCTTGGAAATGTTACCTCTTCATCCTCCTCCTCCTCCTCATCCTGTGCCACATCCTCTTCCATCATCGCCCGAATTGTTTTTTCAAGGAGGCATAGAAGTGGGATAGTTAAGCTGAGAACGGCGTCATTGCCACTGGCCATGTTGGTGGAGTACTCAAAACAGCGCAACAAGGCACACAGGTCTCGCATGGAGGCCCAGTTATTGGTGGTGAAGTGGTGCTGTTCCGCAGAGCGACTCACGCGTGCGTGCTGCAGCTGAAACTCCACTATGGCCTGCTGCTGCTCGCACAGTCTTTCCAGCATGTGCAAGGTGGAGTTCCACCTTGTGGGCACGTCACATATGAGGCGGTGAGCGGGAAGGCCGAAGTTACGCTGCAGCGCTGCCAGGCGAGCAGCAGCAGGGTGAGAACGCCGAAAGTGCGCACAAACGGCCCGCACTTTCTGCAGCAGCTCTGACATATCGGGGTAGTTTTTAAGGAACCTCTGCACCACCAAATTCAGCACATGCGCCAGGCAAGGGATGTGCGTCAAACCGGCTAGGCCCAGAGCTGCTATGAGATTTCGCCCGTTATCACACACCACCAGGCCGGGCTTGAGGCTCGCTGGCAGCAACCACTCATTTGTCTGCTGTTCCATGCTCCTCCACAACTCCTGCGCGGTGTGTGGTTTGTCCCCCAAACAGGCAAGTTGTAAAACTGCCTGCTGTCGTTTACCCCTGGCCGTGCTGAAGTTGGTGGTGAAGGTGTTACGCTGTCCGGATGAGGAGGCGGTAGAGGATGAGGAAGCGGAGTAGGAGGAGTTACGAACAGGAGGCAAACTGAAGCGCCCTGCAATCCTCGGTGGTGGAAGGACATGCGCCAAATTGCTATCCGCCTCAGGCCCATCCGCCACTGCATTTACCCAGTGTGCCGTTAGGGAGATATAACGCCCCTGACCGTGCTTACTGGTCCACGTATCCGTAGTTAGGTGGACCTTGGCACAGATGGCGTTGCGCAGTGCACACCTGATATTTTCCCCCACTTGGTTGTGCAGGGAAGGGATGGCTTGCCTGGAAAAGTAGTGGCGGCTGGGCACGACGTACTGTGGGACAGCCACCGACATAAGGTTTTTAAAACTGTGCGTCTCCACCAGACGGAATGACAGCATTTCAAAGGCCAATAATTTTGAAATGCTGGCATTCAGGGCCAGGGATCGCGGGTGGGTAGGGGGGTACTTCCTCTTCCTCTCAAGTGTTTGGGAGATGGAAAGCTGAACGCTTCCACGGGACATTGTGGAGATGGTTGTTGGTGACCCAGGTGGTGGTGTTGCTGACAGATCGTCTGTTTGCGGGGTGGCAGGTGCCGGTATCACTACAGATGTGGCTGGAGCGGCCGAGACTGCAGCAGAAGAGGAAGCAGGATGAGCCAGAGACGTTTCTTGGTTTTGAAGGTGTGTACTCCACTGCAGCTCGTGCTTTGCACTTAGATGCCTGATCATGCAGGTTGTGCTCAGGTTGAGAAGGTTCATGCCTCGCTTCAAGCTCTGATTGCACAGGGTGCAAACCACTCGTGTCCTGTCATCAGCACATTTTCTAAAGAACTTCCACGCTAGAGAACTCCTTTGAGCTGACTTTGGTGCGCTCGTTCCCTTGCTGCGTTGGGCAGTAGCGGGCGTAGTGTCTAGGGCACGGCCGCTCCGCTTCTGCACCCTGCTCCCTCTTCTGCTGTGCTGGTGGCTCTGTGCGACCACCGCCTCTTCCTCCAAACTACTCAGGTCACCTGCATGACGTTCATTCCATGTGGGGTCGAGGACCTCATCGTCCTCCACATCATCTTCCACCCAGTCTTCACCCCTGCCCTCCTTGTCGGTCTCCACAATGCTGAACGCCGCAGCAGTTGGCACCTGCGTTTCGTCATCATCGGAGACGTGCTGCGATGATCCTTGCATGTACTCATCTTGAGAAATAAGTGGTTGGGCATCGCTGCACTCAATCTCTTCCACTTCTGGGGCAGGGCTAGGTGGATGGCCCTGGGAAACCCTGCTGACAGAGTCCTCAAAAAGAATAAGAGACTGCTGTATGGCTTGGGGCTCAGACTGCTGGCCTGATTTGCAAGGGGGTGAGGTGAAAGACGGTTGGACATTGGCTGCAGGTGCCAACTCTGACCTTTCTGCAGTAGACTGGGTGGGAGACAATGTGAAGGAACTGGAGGCACTGTCAGCAGCAAACCAATCTACTATCGCCTCAACTTGTTCTGGCCTCATCACTTCTAGGGGCGTTTGATGCCCTACCAAATACTGATGCAGGTTCTGTCGCCTACTCACACTTGAGGAAGGTGTTTCACTTGTGCGTGTAGCTGGCACAGATCGACCATGTCCTCTCCTTGCAACAGGAGCTCTACCAGCAGCACCACGACCCAGGCCACGGCCCTTATTTGACGGTCTCCTCATATTTCTGTAATTTAAGATCTTGCCCTAGAAAGGTTTTTATTGAATAGCGGAATAGAAAATATGATCCAAAAAAAGTGTATGTATATCACACGTACACAACCACACTAGGCCCCAATTACTATTGTTTGTACCCCTAAAAGGCTAGATGAGGAGTAGGGGGAGTATGGAACAGGCAGCACCCTCAAACCTTCAGAAGTATGAGATGAACCCCAACAACTTGGAAAGGTGGATCTCTCTCACACGTACCGACACAGACTATCCCGCAATTCAATTGATCCTCAAAGGTTTTTATTGAATAGCGGAATAGGAAATATGATCAAAAAAAGTGTATGTATCTCGCACGTACACAACCACACTAGGCCCCAATTACTATTGTTTGTACCCCTAAAAGGCTAGATGAGGAGTAGGGGGGGTATGGAACAGGCAGCACCCTCAAACCTTCAGAAGTATGAGATGAACCCCAACAACTTGGAAAGGTGGATCTCTCTCACACGTACCGACACAGACTATCCCGCAATTCAATTGATCCTCAAAGGTTTTTATTGAATAGCGGAATAGGAAATATGATCAAAAAAAGTGTATGTATCTCGCACGTACACAACCACACTAGGCCCCAATTACTATTGTTTGTACCCCTAAAAGGCTAGATGAGGAGTAGGGGGGGTATGGAACAGGCAGCACCCTCAAACCTTCAGAAGTATGAGATGAACCCCAACAACTTGGAAAGGTGGATCTCTCTCACACGTACCGACACAGACTATCCCGCAATTCAATTGATCCTCAAAGGTTTTTATTGAATAGCGGAATAGGAAATATGATCAAAAAAAGTGTATGTATATCACACGTACACAACCACACTAGGCCCCAATTACTATTGTTTGTACCCCTAAAAGGCTAGATGAGGAGTAGGGGGAGTATGGAACAGGCAGCACCCTCAAACCTTCAGAAGTATGAGATGAACCCCAACAACTTGGAAAGGTGGATCTCTCTCACACGTACCGACACAGACTATCCCGCAATTCAATTGATCCTCAAAGGTTTTTATTGAATAGCGGAATAGGAAATATGATCAAAAAAAGTGTATGTATCTCGCACGTACACAACCACACTAGGCCCCAATTACTATTGTTTGTACCCCTAAAAGGCTAGATGAGGAGTAGGGGGAGTATGGAACAGGCAGCACCCTCAAACCTTCAGAAGTATGAGATGAACCCCAACAACTTGGAAAGGTGGATCTCTCTCACACGTACCGACACAGACTATCCCGCAATTCAATTGATCCTCAAAGGTTTTTATTGAATAGCGGAATAGGAAATATGATCAAAAAAAGTGTATGTATCTCGCACGTACACAACCACACTAGGCCCCAATTACTATTGTTTGTACCCCTAAAAGGCTAGATGAGGAGTAGGGGGGGTATGGAACAGGCAGCACCCTCAAACCTTCAGAAGTATGAGATGAACCCCAACAACTTGGAAAGGTGGATCTCTCTCACACGTACCGACACAGACTATCCCGCAATTCAATTGATCCTCAAAGGTTTTTATTGAATAGCGGAATAGGAAATATGATCAAAAAAAGTGTATGTATCTCGCACGTACACAACCACACTAGGCCCCAATTACTATTGTTTGTACCCCTAAAAGGCTAGATGAGGAGTAGGGGGGGTATGGAACAGGCAGCACCCTCAAACCTTCAGAAGTATGAGATGAACCCCAACAACTTGGAAAGGTGGATCTCTCTCACACGTACCGACACAGACTATCCCGCAATTCAATTGATCCTCAAAGGTTTTTATTGAATAGCGGAATAGGAAATATGATCAAAAAAAGTGTATGTATCTCGCACGTACACAACCACACTAGGCCCCAATTACTATTGTTTGTACCCCTAAAAGGCTAGATGAGGAGTAGGGGGAGTATGGAACAGGCAGCACCCTCAAACCTTCAGAAGTATGAGATGAACCCCAACAACTTGGAAAGGTGGATCTCTCTCACACGTACCAACACAGACTATCCCCCAATTTAACTGATCCCCAAAGGTTTTTGATTAAATAGCGGAATAGAAAATATGATCCAAAAAAAGTGTATGTATATCACACGTACACAACCACACTAGGCCCCAATTACTATTGTTTGTACCCCTAAAAGGCTAGATGAGGAGTAGGGGGAGTATGGAACAGGCAGCACCCTCAAACCTTCAGAAGTATGAGATGAACCCCAACAACTTGGAAAGGTGGATCTCTCTCACACGTACCGACACAGACTATCCCGCAATTCAATTGATCCTCAAAGGTTTTTATTGAATAGCGGAATAGGAAATATGATCAAAAAAAGTGTATGTATCTCGCACGTACACAACCACACTAGGCCCCAATTACTATTGTTTGTACCCCTAAAAGGCTAGATGAGGAGTAGGGGGAGTATGGAACAGGCAGCACCCTCAAACCTTCAGAAGTATGAGATGAACCCCAACAACTTGGAAAGGTGGATCTCTCTCACACGTACCAACACAGACTATCCCCCAATTTAACTGATCCCCAAAGGTTTTTGATTAAATAGCGGAATAGAAAATATGATCCCAAAAAAGTGTATGTATATCACACGTACACAACCACACTAGGCCCCAATTACTATTGTTTGTACCCCTAAAAGGCTAGGAGTAGGGGGAGTATGGAACAGGCAGCACCCTCAAACCTTCAGAAGTATGAGATGAACCCCAACAACTTGGAAAGGTGGATCTCTCTCACACGTACCAACACAGACTATCCCCCAATTTAACTGATCCCCAGAGGTTTTTGATTAAATAGCGGAATAGAAAATATGATCCCAAAAAAGTGTATGTATATCACACGTACACAACCACACTAGGCCCCAATTACTATTGTTTGTACCCCTAAAAGGCTAGGAGTAGGGGGAGTATGGAACAGGCAGCACCCTCAAACCTTCAGAAGTATGAGATGAACCCCAACAACTTGGAAAGGTGGATCTCTCTCACACGTACCAACACAGACTATCCCCCAATTTAACTGATCCCCAAAGGTTTTTGATTAAATAGCGGAATAGAAAATATGATCCCAAAAAAGTGTATGTATATCACACGTACACAACCACACTAGGCCCCAATTACTATTGTTTGTACCCCTAAAAGGCTAGGAGTAGGGGGAGTATGGAACAGGCAGCACCCTCAAACCTTCAGAAGTATGAGATGAACCCCAACAACTTGGAAAGGTGGATCTCTCTCACACGTACCAACACAGACTATCCCCCAATTTAACTGATCCCCAAAGGTTTTTGATTAAATAGCGGAATAGAAAATATGATCCAAAAAAAGTGTATGTATATCACACGTACACAACCACACTAGGCCCCAATTACTATTGTTTGTACCCCTAAAAGGCTAGGAGTAGGGGGAGTATGGAACAGGCAGCACCCTCAAACCTTCAGAAGTATGAGATGAACCCCAACAACTTGGAAAGGTGGATCTCTCTCACACGTACCAACACAGACTATCCCCCAATTTAACTGATCCCCAAAGGTTTTTGATTAAATAGCGGAATAGAAAATATGATCCCAAAAAAGTGTATGTATATCACACGTACACAACCACACTAGGCCCCAATTACTATTGTTTGTACCCCTAAAAGGCTAGGAGTAGGGGGAGTATGGAACAGGCAGCACCCTCAAACCTTCAGAAGTATGAGATGAACCCCAACAACTTGGAAAGGTGGATCTCTCTCACACGTACCAACACAGACTATCCCCCAATTTAACTGATCCCCAAAGGTTTTTGATTAAATAGCGGAATAGAAAATATGATCCCAAAAAAGTGTATGTATATCACACGTACACAACCACACTAGGCCCCAATTACTATTGTTTGTACCCCTAAAAGGCTAGGAGTAGGGGGAGTATGGAACAGGCAGCACCCTCAAACCTTCAGAAGTATGAGATGAACCCCAACAACTTGGAAAGGTGGATCTCTCTCACACGTACCAACACAGACTATCCCCCAATTTAACTGATCCCCAAAGGTTTTTGATTAAATAGCGGAATAGAAAATATGATCCCAAAAAAGTGTATGTATATCACACGTACACAACCACACTAGGCCCCAATTACTATTGTTTGTACCCCTAAAAGGCTAGATGAGGAGTAGGGGGAGTATGGAACAGGCAGCACCCTCAAACCTTCAGAAGTATGAGATTGTGTTCACTGTACCCCACAAAGATTGAGTTCACTGCACCTCACAAAGATTGTGTTCACTGTACCCCCCAAAGATTGTGTTCACTGCACCCCACAAAGATTCTGTTCACTGTACCCCACAAAGATTGTGTTCACTGCACCCCAAAAAGATTGTGTTCACTGCACCCCAAAAAGGATGTTGTTCACTGCACCCCAAAAAGGATGTTGTTCACTCCACCCCAAAAAGATTGTGTTCACTGCACCCCACAAAGATTGTGTTCACTGCACCCCAAAAAGATTGTGTTCACTGCACCCCAAAAATGATTTTGTTCACTGCACCCCAAAAAGGATTTTGTTCACTGCACCCCAAAAAGGATGTTGTTCACTCCACCCCAAAAAGATTGTGTTCACTGCACCCCAAAAAGATTGTGTTCACTGCACCCCACAAAGGATTTTGTTCACTGCACCCCAAAAGATTGTGTTCACTGCACCCCAAAAAGGATGTTGTTCACTGCACCCCAAAAAGGATTTTGTTCACTGCACCCCAAAAAGATTGTGTTCACTGCACCCCACAAAGGATTTTGTTCACTGCACCCCACAAAGATTGTGTTCACTGCACACCAAAAAGGATTGTGTTCACTGCACCCCAAAAAGATTTTGTTCACTGCAGCCCAAAAAGATTGTGTTCACTGCAGCCCAAAAAGATTGTGTTCACTGCAGCCCAAAAAGATTGTGTTCACTGCAGCCCAAAAAGATTGTGTTCACTGCAGCCCAAAAAGATTGTGTTCACTGCAGCCCAAAAAGATTGTGTTCACTGCAGCTCACACACAGAAAAATGGATGTGGATCACTGACACCTGCCTATCTCCAATCCCACACCACACAGCAATATCGATTGTAGTTTGTAGAACACAGTTTCCCTAAAATTCAGCAGACTCTGTCCCTAACAGGATTGAGAAGAGATCGTAGATCAGGATTGAGTGCAGACCCCACCCCCCACACAGCAATATCGATTGTAGTTTGTAGAAGACACTGACCCTATAATTCAGCAGACTCTATCCCTAAAATGCCTACAACTCGCCCTGCCTAAACACTCCGACCTGTCCCTCAATTCTATCCGGACACAAATGGTTTTTTCCTGCCTATCTTTCCCTAATCAGCAGCCAGCACGTTGATGTGTGCTCTGTCCCTGAATCTAAGCAGCATAATGACGCCGCTGCGGCTGCCTCGAACTTATAAAGACTTGGTCACATGCTTCAGACGGCCAATCACAGCTACTGAGACATTTGCAGGCATGGCTGGGATGGCTTAAGGCACACCAGTTAAACGATTGTTGATTGGCTGTTGAAAGCCCGCCATGAAAAGAGCGCCAAAGCATGCAAAACCCGGAAATAAAACGACCGAACACGGATTTTTACCCGAACATACAGTAAAGTGTCCGTGTCCGTGTTCGGGTACAAAAAATCCAATTATTCGGTACGAACACAAATAATACAGTCCGTGTTCGCTCAACACTAGTCATTTTGGCTAAAAAAGTTTTTCAGACCTTTGGTGACCAAAATGCAGTTATTTTGACTAAAAAGGGCTTTTTAGACTCTAAATGAGGCGTTTTGAGACTCTAAAAGACAAAAATACAGGCATCTTGGCTAAAAAAAAGTTTTTCAGACCTTTGGTTACCAAATGCAGTTATTTTGACTAAAAAAGGCTTTTTAGACACTTGGAGACCAAAATATAGTCATTTTGACCAAAAACATTTTTCAGGCCTTTTGTTACGAAATGCAATTATCTTGTCTAAAACCGGCTTTTTAATACTCTAAAAGACAAAAATACAGTCATTTTGGCTAAAAAAGTTTTTCAGACCTTTGGTGACCAAACGTAGTTATTTTGACTAAAAAGGGCTTTTTAGAGACTTGGAGACCAAAAATAGTCATTTTGACCAAAAACATGTTTTCAGGCCATTGGTTACCAAATGCAGTTATCTTGTCTAAATGCGGAGTTTTGAGACTCTAAAAGACAAAAATACAATCATTTTGGCTAAAATAGTTTTTCAGACCTTTGGTGACCAAACGTAGTTATTTTGACTAAAAGGGCTTTTTAGACACTTGGAGACCTAAATAGAGTCATTTTGACCAAAAACATTTTTTCAGGCCATTGGTTACCAAATGTAGTTTATCTTGTCTAAAAGTGGTGTTTTAAGACTCTAAAAGACAAAAATACAGACATTTTGGCTAAAAAAAGGTTTTCAGACCTTTGGTGACCAAATACAGTTATTTTGACTAAAAAAGGCTTTTTAGACACTTGGGAGACCAAAATAGAGTCATTTTTGACCAAAAACATTTCTTCAGCCCATTGGTTACCAAATGCAGTTATCTTGTCTAAAAGCGGCGTTTTAAGACACTTAAAGACAAAAATACAGTAATTTTGGCTAAAAAGGGTTTTCTTTTATAGTCTTAAAAAGCCGCTTTCGGACAAGATAATTGCATTTGGTAACCAATGGCCTGAAACATTTTTTTGGGGTCAGAATGACTCGATTCTGGTCTTCAAGTGTATGACCAAAATAGAGTAATTTTGACCAAAAATATTTTTTCAGGCCATTGGTTACCAAATGCAGTTATATTGTCTAAAAGCGGCGTTTTAAGACTCTAAAAGACAAAAATACAGTAATTTTGGCTAAAAAGGGTTTTCTTTTATAGTCTTAAAAAGCCGCTTTCGGACAAGATAATTGCATTTGGTAACCAATGGCCTGAAACATTTTTTTGGGTCAGAATGACTCGATTCTGGTCTTCAAGTGTCTAAAAAGCCTTTTTTAGTCAAAATAACTGCATTTGGCCACCAAAGGTCTGACAAACTTTTTTAGCCAAAATGACTGTATTTTTGTCTTTTAGAGTCTTAAAAATCCGGTTTTAGACAAGATAACTGCGCATTTCGTAACCAGTGGCCTGAAAACATTTTTTTGGTCAAAATGACTCTATTTTGCTCTCCAAGTGCCTTAAAAGCCTATTTTAGTCAAAATAACTGCATTTGATCACCAAAGGTCTGAAATTTTTTTTTACCCAAAATGACTGTACTTTTGTCTTTTAGAGTCTCAAAACGCCGCTTTTAGACAAGATAAACTACATTTGGTAACCAATGGCCTAAAAAAATGTCTTTGGTCAAAATGACTCTATTTAGGTCTTCAAAGCCTGTTTTAGTCAAAATAACTGCATTTGGTCACCAAAGGTCTGAAATACTTTTTTAGCTAAAATTACTGTATTTTGTCTTTTAGAGTCTTAAAACGCCAGTTTTAGACAAGATAATTGCATTTCGTAACAAAAGGACAGAAAAATGTTTTTGGTTAAAATGACTATATTTTGGTCTCCAAGTGTCTAAAAAGCCTTTTTTAGTCAAAATAACTGCATTTGGTCACCAAAGGTCTGAAAAACTTTTTTAGCCAAAATGACTGTATTTTTGTCTTTTAGAGTCTCAAAACTCCGCATTTAGACAAGATAACTGCAATTGGTAACCAATGGCCTGAAAAAATGTTTTTGGTCAAAATGACTCTATTTTGGTCTCCAAGTGTCTAAAAAGCCTTTTTTAGTTAAAATAACTGCATTTCCTCACCAAAGGTCTGAAATTTTTGTCTTTTAGAGTCTCAAAACGCCGTTTTTAGACACGATAACTGCATTAGGTAACCAATGGCCTGAAAACATGTTTTTGGTCAAAATGACTCTATTTTTGGTCTCCAAGTGTCTAAAAAGCCTATTTTAGATTAATATCAGTGTAAGATCTGGTACGTTGCTTCAATAAATTATCTTTTTCATATATATGATTTTTTATATAGCCACTGACTACATCTGAGAGATCCTTTCCATACATTGGACGACCACTTTTTACATATATTTGTTTCTTATTTATTATGTCCTTGCCACCAGAGTTTAAAGCATTCAACGATGGGGTTTTTTATTCACTCATGTATGACTCATTTATTTATTGGTTCCTATTTTTTCAGCTATTGCATTATATCTTTGTATTAGTCACACATATGGTTTTATATTGTTTGTATGTATATCTCCATTCCCCTATGTGGTGAAGGAGTTTTGTATCTAATTGTCTTTCACTGTGGAACTGTGGACTTGCTGAACCTACACCTGTTTCTTATCAATCAATTAATTCAAGGTGCATGCAATTACATTCTTCGGTCACCTCCCTTTTTTGGTTTACCTACAAATGTATGTCGGCTTCCACGGTTCCATAGTGTGTGGTTATGAGTAAGCGATCTACATCGTGAAACACGTCAACCCGACATGTCTGTTATGTGCATTGTATTGTCTGTCTGCTGTACCGAAGAAGAATAAAGGAGTTTTGATTGTTTTCATCTTACATTTCCTGAGTGCGGTCTACTTTCTTGGATTTTCTATTGCTTGGACGGCGGATCTGACCAGCACCAGCCATTGAACTGACACCTGAGCGGCTCTGCTCTTTGTTGTTATTGGCAGGGGTGATTGCCTACGGCCACATCCCCTGAACATGGCCGATCTTGTCTGATCTTGGAAGCTAAGCAGGGTCAGGCCTGGTTAGTACCTGGATGGGAGACCGCCTGGCCTGGGAATACCAGGTGCTGTAGGCTTTTGGCTTTTCCTTTATTTGTTGGCTTTCTTTTTTTTCTCCTGAGGTGCCATCTTGCCATGGCCAAGCTCAAAGAGGTCAAGGGTGGCAATGGTGATCGCCTTACGGCCACATGATTCTGTACGTGCCTGATCTCAGCTGATCTTGGAAGCTAAGCAGGGTCGGGCCTGGTTAGTACCTGGATGGGAGTCCGCCTGGGAATACAAGGTGCTGTAGGCTTTTGGCTTTTCCTTTATTCGTTGGCTTTCTTTTTGAGAAGTTTGTGTCGGCCTGTATAGGCCCCAGAAAATAGCTCACATGGGTTTAACTGACAGCAAAGAACGTAGTATTTGATGGCTAGAGGTACATTAGGCATTCACACCAGGGCCGGACTGACCATAGGGCACAGCGGGCACATGCCCGGTGGGCTGCCGAGGCCTCCGCTCCGAGTCCGGGCACATTATAATGGAAGACAGTGTCCGGCTGTTGCTTGCCTCTCCGTGGCCGATCCCACGGAGGCTGAGGGCTGCGGCCGCCGCATTACCGCAACCTGGCCACCCGCCCCGCCACTGTCCCCGACTGCCCGGACCCCGCATTATGGCAATCTGGCCGCCCGCCGGCCGCTATCCCCGACTCCCCACTCCTTGCTAACTTTGCTCAGCTGGCAGCCGACTCCGCAGCGGCTCCGCAGCGGCTGTAGGCTTTTGGCTTTTCCTTTATTTGTTGGCTTTCTTTTTGTTTCTCCTGAGGTGCCATCTTGCCATGGCCAAGTTCAAAGGGGTCGAGGGTGGCAGTGGTGATCGCCTACGGCCACATCCCCCTGAACATGGCCGATCTCGTCTGATCTTGGAAGCTAAGCAGGGTCAGGCCTGGTTAGTACCTGGATGGGAGACCGCCTGGGAATACCAGGTGCTGTAGGCTTTTGGCTTTTCCTTTATTTGTTGGCTTTCTTTTTTTTCTCCTGAGGTGCCATCTTGCCATGGCCAAGTTCAAAGAGGTCAAGGGTGGCAATGGTGGCAATGGTGGCAATGGTGATCGCCTACGGCCACATGATTCTGTACGTGCCTGATGTCGGAAGCTAAGCAGGGTCGGGCCTGGTTAGTACCTGGATGGGAGTCCGCCTGGGAATACAAGGTGCTGTAGGCTTTTGGCTTTTCCTTTATTTGTTGGCTTTCTTTTTGAGAAGTTTGTGTCGGCCTGTATAGGCCCCAGAAAATAGCTCAAATGGGTTTAACTGACAGCAAAGAACATAGTATTTGATGGCTAGAGGTACATTAGGCATTCACACCAGGGCCGGACTGACCATAGGGCACAGCGGGCATATGCCCGGTGGGCCGCCGAGGCCTCCGCTCCGAGTCTGGGCGCATTATAATGGAAGACAGTGTCCGGCCATTGCTTGCCTCTCCGCGGCCGATTCCGCGGAGTCTGAGGGCCGCGGCCGCCGCATTACCGCAACCTGGCCTCTCGCCCCGCCACTGTCCCCGACTGCCTGGACCCTGCATTATGGCAATCTGGTCGCCCACCGGCCTCTATCCCCGACTCCCCACTCCTCGCTAACTTTGCTCAGCTGGCAGCCGGCTCCGCAGCGGCATCCAGGCTCCAGCGTAGCTCAGGAGGGGGTGGAGTCGGTGGGTGGACCGTGTGACTGTGAAGTGAACCGTCATGTGACTAAGGCCGGGAGTGGAGCTAGAGGCCGGCGGGGACCCCATGCTGCCTTGTCACAGGAAGAAGCGGGAAGTGAGAAGTCGCCGGCGCCGCACACCGCAGACAGACACTTACAGTGTGTCTGAGTCTGAGAAAGTGAGTCAGAGTGTGGAGGAGTCGTCAGAGATCAGAGTGTCAAGTCAAGTTAGTGCCTGCCCTGGAGCTGCATTAACACCACCACCCACGACCAGGACAGGAGCCAAGGCCTCAACAACAGGTAAGGAAAGAATGGCAGCAGGCCAGCAGCACAATTTACAAACACAGTGACAACACCACAGACCACACACCACTGTCACCGCTGGGATTGAGGTTCTGGGTGGCCTCCGGCAGAGCAGTTTTCTGGTCTGGAACTTCTGGCTTAGCAGCAGGCAGGCCACAGGTGTAAAAAACAGATAAAAGCTACACACTGTCACAGCACTGCTAGAAAACATGTGCCATGCCAGTTTGCTTGTTACATGTGATGTGACAGCCAGGTGCACATTTTCAAGTTGAAAATGTACACCTGGCTGTCACATCACATGTAACAAGCAAACTGGCATGGCACATGTTTTCTAGCAGTGACAGTGTTGTAGCTGACTGTTATCTGTTTTTTACACTTGCGGCCTGCCTGCCTGCTGCTAAGCCAGAAGTGAACCATGCTCTGCCGGATGCCAGAACCACAAATCCCAGCGGTGTTGTCGTGTTTGTTTTTGTGCCCTTTCCTTACATGGCACATGTTCTAGCAGTGACCGTGTGTAGCGGTTTTCAAAACCGCTACACACACACTGTCACTGGCTGCTGCTAGAAAACATGTGCCATGTGGCATGCCAGTTTGCGTGTTACATGTGATGTGACAGCCAGGTGCACATTTTCAACTTGAAAATGTGCACCTGGCTGTCACATCACATGTAACAAGCAAACTGGCATGCCGCATGGCACATGTTTTCTAGCAGCAGCCAGTGACAGTGTGTGTTTAGCTGTTATCAAAACAGCTACACACTGTCACTGCTAGAACATGTGCCATGTGAGTAGAGATGCACCGAAATTTTGGCAACCGATATTTTCGGCCGAAAATGAGCCTATCCCATTTCGGCCGATAAGAAGTTAAAGATGCCGAAAATGTATGGCTGCTACTATGTGTAAAAACTGAGCCCTTCACTTCCCTGTCATCTCTGGGTATCTTTGCTGACCGATCTGATCTGATCCTCTTCCGGCGCTGGACGCTTCATTGTGAGCTACACTGGTTGCTAGGATGGCCGGCCGAATGGCATCTAGCAACCAGTGACATCCCGGAGAGAAGACCCAGCATGCACAGCAGAGGAGGATCTCGTCCTCTGCGCCTTTTACTCAATCCCTCCACCCACCTCCTTCCTTCATGTGCTGTACGCTGCGGAGGAAAATAATGTGGCATGTGGCTGTCTGCTGTGTTGTTTTTCTTCTCTCTCTCTCTCTCTCTGCCATACATGTACTTGTGCAGTCACAGTGCAGCCTATACAGGTGTATAGGAGGCAGCAAGGGTTAACCCTCAAAGGCTACAAATAACAGAGAAGCACTGTTATTAAATGTAAAGGCTGCAATAAATAAAGCACCCCTATCCCCAGTATGAATAAATAAAAAAATAAAAAACTTTGTCCCGTTTTTTTTTTCCTTAAAAAAAAAAGATTCAATTTCCAATCACAGACAGTGCAGCTTGGCATTGGAGCTCACCCCCTTTTAATTGCAGCAGCACAACCTGCTAGTAGATCCAAGTCAAAAGCATCTCTCTCTCTCTCTCTAGTCTACAACCTGCATCCTCTAATAAGGAAGTACATAGGGCTGCTCCAGAAGAACTACAAGTACCAGCAGGTCCCGTCACTACTCCAAAGTTATTATACAGATAGCAGAGCATAAGTTCCTATAGGTAAAAGCCATCTCATTCAGTCTACTACCAGCATGATGGGGGATAAGCTGCTGCTCCTCTAGCTGCGCAAGAACTACACATCCCAGCATGCCTTGACACTACCCATCAATTATATACATAACAAAAGGTTGTCCCACAAGTAAGCAGATTGCCATCATTAACTCTTTGTGGGGGGGGCGAGGTTAATTACCAGTGGTATTTGTATTATGCAGCATGAGGGGGTTAACGTATTGCTACTGATGCATTAGTGACGGACCAGTGGCAGTTAATTAACCCCTTTGTGCTGCATAAGTGCAACCAGTATCAGTGCAAACACTGACACTGGTGCCACTAATGCAGCACAAAGGGGTTAATTAACTGCCACTGGTCTGTCACTAATGCATCAGTGGCAATACATTAACCTCCTCATGCTTCATTAAACAAATACCACTGGTAACTAAACCTTGCCTACTATTTTAAAATCATTTGGGGGAAAAAAGTCATTTTCAGTTTTCGGCAAAGGGCATCCTGCATTTTCGGTTTCTGCTTCGGCCCAGAATTTTCATTTCGGTGCATCCCTACATGTAAGGAAAGGGCACAAAAACAAACACGACAATACCGCTGGGAGGGGGCCGGGGCCCTATCAATTGGACATGGGGGCCCGGCAGCTTGAAATTTTACTACGTGTGCAGGCAGTAAATATATATTTCTCTGTGGCTCCTAGGTTATTGATTGCAGTCGCACCGCAGACACCACCCAAGGCCTGCCTGCAAGGTAAGTGACTATGCCAGCCTGACTGCAAAAGTAATCCTTATTTTGACACAATTTTTGATGTGTCTGTATGAGATTGGTAATTTTCTCTCTTTTACACAGTGAGTGATGGCATCAGACTGTGTGAGAGAGGGACAGTTCTTGGGCCCTAACCTAAAGGTGTGTGTATATATATATATATATATATATATATATATAGGATTTTTTTAACATTGCACTTACCAAGCCAGTATTAAATGTACCACAATTACAAACACACACATACTAATATATATATATATATATATATATATATATATATATATATATATATATATATATATATATATATATATTGTGTGTGTTTGTAATTGCGGTGTACTGGATGGGTAAGTGCGGTGTTAAAAAAAAAAAAACATATATACACTTTAAGGCATCTTTTTTGGGTGTATATATATATATATATATATATATATATATATATATATATTTATATTTTCTGTCACTGAGACACGGCACTGTCAGCCGTGCAGCGGGCTGATGCTGAGCCCAGCTCTGCGGCGCGGCCAATCAATGCTGCACAGCCAGGCCTCAGGGGGTGGTACTGGTAACAAAGAGGGTGGAGCAGAGCAGAGGGACCCCCTTCTGCCTGATATCGTGACGTGACGCGTGAAGGAGCGGGGAACACTTACTTGACTGTGGACTTGACTTCCCTCACTGCGGCCGGCTCTGCGGCTTATCAGCCTTCTGCTCAGGGGGGGTGTGAGTCACAAGTAGAATAATATAGATTGGTTTTTGTTAATTGTCTGCTCTGATGCCACTGTCAGGCCAATTTGCAGAAGAAAACCTTATTTTTCCGAATTTTTTGATCATGTGTCTGATGATATTGGTTTTGGTAATTGTCTGATCTGATGCCAGCCTATTTGCAGAAGAAATCCTTATTTTTACAAAATGTTTCAACATGTTTCTGTATATGAGAAGGGGACACGGCATGTTGGTCACTACATTAATGGGGGGGGGCATGCTGGTCACTACGTTGATGGGGGGCATGCTGGTCACTGCATTGATGGGGGGCATGCTGGTTGATGGGGGGGCATGCTGGTCACTGCATTGATGGGGGTATGCTGGTCACTGCATTGATGGGGGGCACGCTGGTCACTAAATTGAAGGGGACACGGCACGCTGGTCATTGCATTGAAGGGGACATGGCACGCTGGTCACTGCATTGATTTGGGGCACGCTGGTCACTGCATTGATGGGGGCACGCTGGTCACTGCATTGATGGGTGGCACACTGGTCACTGCACTGAATGGGGGCATGCTGTAGTAACTCTGCATTGAATGGGGGCACGCTGTATTAACTCTGCACTACTAAAAATGCACGACGAAGAGGATCCGCTGCACAAAAATATCGCAATATACAGTGCCTTGCGAAAGTATTCGGCCCCTGAACTTTGCGACCTTTTGCCACATTTCAGGCTTCAAATATAAAACTGTAATTTATTTGTGAAGCAACAACAACAAGTGGGACACAATCTTTAAGTGGAACGAAATTTATTGGATATTTCAAACCTTTTTAACAAATAAAAAAATGAAAAATTGGGCGTGCAAAATTATTCAGCCCCTTTACTTTCAGTGCAGCAAACTCTCTCCAGAAGTTCAGTGAGAATCTCTGAATGATCCAATGTTGACCTAAATGACTAATGATAATAAAAAGAATCCACCTGTGTGTAATCAAGTCTCCGTATAAATGCACCTGCACTGTGATAGTCTCAGAGGTCCGTTTAAAGCGCAGAGAGCATCATGAAGAACAAGGAACACACCAGGCAGGTCCGAGATACTGTTGTGGAGAAGTTTAAAGCTGGATTTGGATACAAAAAGATTTCCCAAGCTTTAAACATCCCAAGGAGCACTGTGCAAGCGATAATATTGAAATGGAAGACCACTGCAAATCTACGAAGACCTGGCCATCCCTCTAAACTTTCAGCTCATACAAGGAGAAGACTGATCAGAGATGCAGCGAAGAGGCCCATGATCACTCTGGATGAACTGCAGAGATCTACAGCTGAGGTGGGAGGCTCTGTGCATAGGACAACAATCAGTCGTATACTGCACAAATCTGACCTTTATGGAAGAGTGGCAAGAAGAAAGCCATTTCTTAAAGATATCCATAAAAAGTGTTGTTTAAAGTTTGCCACAAGGCACCTGGGAGACACACCAAACATGTGGAAGAAGGTGCTCTGGTCAGATGAAACCAAAATTGAACTTTTTGGCAACAATGCAAAACGTTATGTTTGGCGGAAAAGCAACACAGCCCATCACCCCGAACACACCATCCCCACTGTCAAACATGGTGGTGGCAGCATCATGGTTTGGGCCTGCTTTTTTTCAGCAGGGACAGGGAAGATGGTTAAAATTGATGGGAAGATGGATGGAGCCAAATACAGGACCATTCTGGAAGAAAACCTGATTGAGTCTGCAAAAGACCTGAGACTGGGACAGAGATTTGTCTTCCAACAAGACAATGATCCAAAACATAAAGCAAAATCTACAATGGAATGGTTCACAAATAAACATATCCAGGTGTTAGAATGGCCAAGTCAAAGTCCAGACCTGAATCCAATCGAGAATCTGTGAAAAGAACTGAAAAGTGCTGTTCACAAATGCTCTCCATCCAACCTCACTGAGCTTGAGCTGTTTTGCAAGGAGGAATGGGCAAAAATTTCAGTCTCTCGATGTGCAAAACTGATAGAGACATACCCCAAGCGACTTACAGCTGTAATCGCAGCAAAAGGTGGCGCTACAAAGTATTAACTTAAGGGGGCTGAATAATTTTGCACGCCCTACTGCCCACAATTAGTGACATTTTATTGTCTTTTTCAATTTTCAATTTACTCAGATGTCTGCAAAAAAACAAAAAGGAGGAGCGGAAAAAATCAGAGAGAAATCTAAGAAGTCTTTGGAACGTGATGCTCTGAAATGTGCTAAAATTCCGGATATGTTCAGTCCTTCTCATGCACAGAGTTCCAGTGATCCCATGGCAGGGCCCAGTAGAGAGGCAACAAACAGAGAACAAATAACAAAAGATGATTTAGTGGAATGTTTTGAAGAGACCTCAGAATTATCCACTGAAGAGCATAGAGAATTGGGGCACACAGAATTACCCAGGAAACAAGTTATTATGGATGTTTCAGAGTGCCAAACAGAAGACAGATAAATCGATTAATTATTTTGCTCGTCCAAATAAAAATGAGTTTGCTGTCTTTTTCAATTATCATCCATGGCAGGATATTCCAGATCCAATACTAAAAAAGGCGACAAAACGTAAAGATGGAACAAGTCGCAAATGGCTCACCTACTGCAATGAAAAAAAAGCTATGTTTTGCTCTGTTTGTCTGGCTTTTGCAAAGTCTCAAGAAACAAATTCTTTTATTGAAGGAATGACAAATAAGCGTCATGTTCATCAAAGAATTGAAGAGCATGAGAATAGTGCAATGCACAACGTGTGTGCCGAAGCCTTTTTTATGAAATCAAGTAGTGCTGGTGTTGATGATCTACTTATGTATAAGCAAATGTCTGTACGGCGAGAACAAGTAAGAAACAGGCGACAAGTACTACAGCGGATTGTAGATGTAGTAAAGGTTATAGGAAAGCAGGGTTTGAGTTATAGGGGAGATAAAGATGAGGCTGCCTATAGTTTAGAGTACATAACGAAAGACCATGGAAATTTTTTAGAACTCATTCTTCTCTTCAGCAAGTATGACATTTGCCTGAAAGATCATGTAACCCATCATGTATTGAAAACAGCAAGAAATTGCACTCTTCTGGAGGGAAAGGAAGAGGATCTTTGATAAGCTTGCTTTCAAAAACAACTGTCAACAAAGTTATACAAGCTATTTGGATGCTTATCGAGGAAAATATCTCAAAAGAAGTAAGGGAAGCCGGGATGTTTTCAATTCAAATTGATACAAATCAAGACATCACTTCCAAAGATCAATGCTCCAGAATTGTTCGCTATGTGACTGATTGTATCAATGAAAAGCTTCTTGCAGTTGTTGAATGTGAATCTTCAACAGGAAAAAACATTTTTAATTTGCTTACGGAAGTCTTAAAATCATGCAAGCTTGATATCAAAAATTGCATTGGCAATTCAACTGATGGAGTAGCAAATATGCAAGGCCAATACAATGGTTTCTCTTCATGGCTGTCAACTGAATCACCAGGGCAAATTCACATTTGGCGCTATGCACACGTTCTGAATTTAGTACTTGCAGATACAACAAAGGTGGTAGTTGAAAGTGCATCACTGTTCAGTTTGTTGAATGACATTGCTGTCTTTATTCGGGATTCTTATCAGCGCATGAATACCTGGGAACAAGTTAGCCAGGACCCTCATCGTCGCAGAATTTCAGTAATTGGGGAAACACGCTGGTGGTCAAAAGATGTCGCTTTAAGAAAAGTCTTTGGGGAATTTTCAAATCCTGGTTCTGCTTTGTTTCTTAGTCTACTGTGCACTTTGAGCCGAATTGAAGAAAACGTGTCATCAAAACCTGAGGTGCATGTTAGAGCAAAATACTATGCTGAATCCTTGCTCAAATATGAAACCATACTCACGGCACAAATTTTTTTGAGAATATTTGAATTGACAACACCATTGTCCAAATATCTGCAAACAACTCAGATGGATATCTCAAAAGCTATGCAAATGGTACAGGGAACCTATGAAACACTTAAGACAATTACGAGAGATTTTGATTCCATACAAATGACTGCTGATAAGTTTGATAAGTGGGCAAATGACAAGATGCAAGAAGAAGAAAGTTACCACCTAGAAGTACAGACCACTCTGCCTCAAAAAAGAATAAGAAGAAGAATGCGAATGCCAGATAAGACAGATGACGATGTAGCAGTTTATGATGCTGTTTCAGCCTATACAATCCGTGTGCACAATGTAATATTGGATACGGTCACACAGAGCATGAATCGCCGCTTTCTCGCTTGTGGGACTCTCTATGCTGACTTAGCTTGCTTGGAACCAAACAGCTTCTCAGATATAACAAAATCTGGACTTCAGGCACCAGCAATGGATGAACTCAGCAAACGATTACTTAGATTTGATGAGGGAGCAACATCAGAAAATTTGCGTTCCCAACTGGCAAATTTTGCAATGCAGTGGCCCAGACTGAAAACATCACCCCTTGATGAATATATTGTACAAGAAGATGTATCTATGGAAAACCAGGAAAGCGTATTGCCAGAAACAGAACTGGTGAACAAATCTTGCATGGCATGTAAGAACTGTGCTATTTGCTGCTATAAGATACTGCAGCGCTTTAATTTGTTAACTGATGCCTATAATGTCATTGGTTTAGCCTACAAGTTTTTGCTCACACTATCCTTTACTCAAGTTGCCTGTGAAAGAAGTTTCTCCACGTTGAAATTTATTAAGACCCGTCTAAGAAGTTCTGTATCTCACGAGCATTTGAGCTCTTTGATGCTAATGGCAATCGAAAAGGATATACTAATGAACCTTGATTCTGATGATGTCATTGACAGAGTTGCAGAAACCAGTGAACTTCTACGAAACTTGCTGAATCCATAGTGCAGTTCTTTTGTTCTGTTATTTCAAAGTTAACAAAAATTCAAGTTGCCTGTGAAAGAAGTTTCTCCACGTTGAAATTTATTAAGACCCGTCTAAGAAGCTCTGTATCTCACGAGCATTTGAGCTCTTTGATGCTAATGGCAATCGAAAAGGATATACTAATGAACCTTGATTCTGATGATGTCATTGACAGTGTTGCAGAAACCAGTGAACTTCTATGAAACTTGCTGAATCCATAGTGCAGTTATTTTGTTCTGTTATTTTAAAGATAACAAAAATATATGCCAAAAAATCTAATATATTTGGTTATTTATTTCTTTTTGTATTGAATCGTTCATTAAAAATTTTGCACTTAATGTATTGCATTCATTCTATCATTTATTATCATAAATGTATATAATTTCAAATGATTAATAAAATACAATGACTGAGGTGAGGTGTGATAGTGCAGGAATTGGGGTAATCTGAGGTGTGAAGGTGCAGGAATTGGGGCTGATCTGAGGTGTGAATGTGCAGGAATTGGGACTGATCTGAGTTGTGAAGGTGCAGGAATTGGGGTGATCTGAGGTGTGATAGTGCAGGAATTGGGGTGATCTGAGGTGTGAAGGTGCAGGAATTGGGGCTGATCTAAGGTGTGAAGGTGCAGGAATTGGGGTGATCTGAGGTGTGAAGGTGCAGGAATTGGGGTGATCTGAGGTGTGATAGTGCAGGAATTGGGGTGATCTGAGGTGTGATAGTGCAGGAATTGGGGTGATCTGAGATGTGAAGGTGCAAGAATTGGGGCTGATCTGATGTGTGAAGGTGCAAAGCTCGCTTGATTTCTTACTATTATTCAAGCGGTTTACAGCAGTTACTTTATATGAAGCCGACAGTTGTTTTTTATGTATCTGGCACTCCCAATTTCTTTGAAACCATTTTTCGGCACACTGTGCCCAAAAAGGTGATCTACCCCTTGATTAGAGTAACCCTCATCTTGTGCTGCTTCATACTATTTTTAGGACTCAACCATCAAAACAGGATTTAAAGTAAGACAAAAAAAAAAAAAACACCATCATATGGCAGCTCTGATCTAAATTGGACCCAATCTATCAGATTAATCTAAAAAAGGTACCGTAATCGAATCCACACATCCTGGAACATTAAATTCTGTCATCAATCATCTCGACGAACGCCACGCCCCAGTCACGCCCCCGTCACCCCCCCATCCCCCTCCTGGGCTGCTCAGTCCAAAATGCCCAGGCCTATTTTTTGTCCCAGTCCGGGCCTGATTCACACAGTATACAGAAGTAAGTGTCGGCATGTATAGGCCCCAAAAATTAGCTAACATGGGTTTACCTGACAGTTAAGAATGTAGTATTTGGTGGCTGTAGGTACATTAGGCATTCACAGGATACAGAAGTAAGTGTTGGCCTGTACAGTCCCCAAAAATTAGCCCAAATGGGTTTTACTGACAGCTAAAAACGTAGTATTCTGTGGCTGAAGGTACATTAGGCATTCACGCAGTATACAGAAGTAAGTGTCGGCCATAAAAGGCCCCAGAAATTAGCCCACATGGGTTTACCTGACACTTACCTTCAGTCACAGAATACTACGTCCTTAGCTGTCAGTTAAACCCATGTGGGCTAATTTTTGGGGCCTTTTATGGCAGACACTTACTACTGTATACTGCGTGAATGCCTAATGTACCTTCAGCCACAGAATACTACGTTCTTAGCTGTCAGTAAAACCCATGTGGGCTAATTTTTGGGGCCTATAGAGGCCAACACTTACTTCTGGATGGGAGACCGCCTGGGATTACCAGGTGCTGTAGGATTTTGGCTTTTCCTTTATTCGTTGGCTTTATTTTTGTTTCTCCTGAGGTGCCATCTTGCCATTGCCAAGTTCAAAGGGGGTCGAGGGTGGCTGTTGTGATTGCCTATGGCCACATCACCCTGAACGTGTCTGATATCAGAAGCTAAGCAGGGTCGGGCCTGGTTAGTACCTGGATGGCAGACCGCCTGGGAAAACCAGTAGCTGTAGGCTTTTGGTTTTTCCTTTATGCGTTGGCTTTCTTTTTGTTTCTCCTGAGGAGCCATCTTGCCATGGCCAAGTTCAAAGGGGTCGAGGGTGGCCGTTGTGATCGCCTACGGCCACATCACCCTGAACGAGCCAGATCGTGTCTGATCTTGGAAGCTAACCAGGGTCGGGCCTGGTTAGTACCTGGATGGGAGACTGCCTGTGAATATCAGGTGCTGTAGGCTTTTGGCTTTTCCTTTATTCTTTGGCTTTATTTTTGTTTCTCCTGAGGTGCAATCTTGCCATGGCCAAGTTCAAAGGAGTCGAGGGTGGCAGTGGTCTTTGGTTTTCCCTTCTCACTATTGTGAGAATACGTGTAACCTCCCATCTTATGGGAAGATTCTGTCTGTGGTGTCAGATGAAATTGCACCACTATGCTATCAGGATCTGTCCGAAGTGTTCCTTTAGAAAAATGCTCAAGTGTTGCCTCCCCATAGGGATTACGATTGCACTATCGATCTACTCCCTAACAGCAAATTGCCTTTCGGTCATGTTTATCCCCTTTCACAGGATGAACTTTCTCATCTCAAGGAATACTTTTTTTTTGAAAGGTGTTTATTTAAAGTTTTGCATAACAGTAACAAAAAGAAAACACAAGGGCAACATTGCCCATAAAACAAGTGTAAGGCAAGCATGTAAATTACACAAGGGTATCAGAAGACATCGTAACCTAACACCACAGAAGGGGGGGGGAAGGGGGGGGGAATAGAGAGGGGCCTGAAGGCCCAAAACAAGGGGGGGAAGGGGAAAAAATGTGATGCGTACCACAAAGAGCCAGGAGGGCCAAGCAACTGCGAGGCTACACTCCCAACCGGTTGTCACAGAGATGGGGGGGGGGGGGAGGAGAAAGGAACATACCAACAAGACTAACCATACCATACACACCCACACATCCACATTCACACACCATCCCCTACCTCCAGGTACCCACCCCCCAAGATAAGGGGGGGGGGGTATAGAACAAACAACTCATGTAATAAAACAAATATAAACCGCATAACATCCGGGGCTACTCAGACTCAGTCGAGAGATAAGCTGGAGGGCAAAGGGGCATCTGCCCAATACGAGTCTTCCACATCAAGCCAGGGCTGCCAGACATTAGTGAACTTTTTAGGACACCCTCTACTCTTATAAATTAGCTTATAAAGCGGAACATCACTGCGCACCAAAATATAGAACTCCTGTATGGTAGGCGGTTCAGCCCTCCTCCAATGTAACAAAATAAGTTTCCTGGCATAGAACAGTAAGATGCGGAGCAGGATCCTAGGGCGTACACGATGTACAATGTCATTCAACACACCCAGCAGGCCTACCTCAGGAGTAAGAGGGACCGACAGGTGCAGTTTATTAGTAAAAAAGGCAAAAATAGATGTCCAGTAACCTTTAACATGGGGACAGGACCAGAACATGTGGAGCAAGTCCGCAGCAGGACAGCCGCACCTAGGGCAAGCGGCTCCCGGGGCTACCCCCATACGGACCAACTTCTGGGGTGTATAATGCAGATGATGGATAAATTTAAACTGTATTAACCTATTATTCGAACTAATAAGATCCTGAAAACAAACCTCCGTGGCCTCCTCCCATGTCTCCTCTGTCAGGCCGGGCAAGAGCGCGACCCACCGGCCCATGGCCGTTTTAAACGGGTCAGCACCCGCCGCCTGCAGCCTCATATAAAACGTAGTGACCATTTTATTAATCCCTTCAATAGACAATAACAGCTCCATCGGGGATTCCCCGAGCTCCAGGGTCAGTCCCGCAAACTGTGCACGGGCGGCGTGGCGTAATAACAGGTATTTAAAGAAAAAACGGTTGCTCACACCATGGTGGGCTTTCAGGTCATCAAAGGAAACAAAATGAGACGACCGAAAGACGTGAGAGACATGGGTCACCCCAAGTCCAGACCACCAGCCCGAATCCGGATGACCATAGAGCTCGGGGAAGTTGTGATTATCCCATAATGGGGCATTGGGAGACACAGCAGGCGTCCCCACTAACAACTTATTACCAGCATGCCAGGCCAACCACCCTACCTCCATAGGAGAGTTACGGGAGCAGCGTCTAGGGACAGATCTGTGCAGGGCATCCGTAGCCTGTGCCTGCGAGCCATGCATGGCCAATACGAGAATGGTGGAGGAGTTACCCGGAGAATCGCCGAGGCCATCATACAAGTACGTAAGCTGGGACGCAATGAAGTACTTATAAAGGTCTGGACACGCCAGGCCCCCCTGGAATTTGGAGGCCTGGAGAGAGGACCTGGCTATGCGAGGGCGGGAGCCCTGCCAAAAAAAGGAGGTAAGGGCAGAGTCAATTTTGTTGAACAACCGCCTAGGTAGAAAAACTGGGGAAGCCCGAAAAACATAAAGGAATTTAGGTAAGTAAATCATCTTAAAAATGTTAATCCTGCCAATGAGATTCAGTGGCAGTGAAGACCAGGTACGCAACCGAATCTCCATGTGGGCGATAATAGGCTGTACATTCAAAGAGCTATAGACCTGGAGATCCGTGTGTACCCGTAACCCTAAGTATTTAAACGCTGTAGAGAGGGAGACGCCAAAACGCTGTAAAAAACTATAATCCGCGGGTGGGCCAAGCGGAAAAGCCACCGATTTATCCCATCCCACTCTAAGGCCGGACACCCCGCCGAACTCCTCCACCACTCCCAGCAAGGCTTCAAAGGAGGACTCGGTGCCATCCAGATATATGAGGGCATCATCCGCGTACAGCGAAATTTTCTCCTCCAGGCCACCACAAAGGATACCACCCACCGTCACCGTCTGTCGCACCGCCAGAGCCAACGGCTCAATGGCAAGGGCAAACAGTAGCGGCGACAGAGGGCAGCCCTGCCTAGTACCACGGTGGAGGGAAAAGGTCGCAGACACATCCTTATTCGTACAAATTCTGGCTAGCGGCCTTGAGTAGAGCAGACGCACCCATCTGATAAACTGGAGGCCAAACCCCATCTTCGACATAACCTGCCAAAGGAAGTCCCATCTCACAGTATCAAAGGCCTTCCGAATATCGAGAGACAACACCAGGCCACTCCTCGCCTCCTTAGTTGCAGTGTATTGGTGTATATGGAGCCTGCGAATATTATCATACGTGCTCTTCCCAGGCATGAACCCATTCTGATCGGGATGGATAAGGGTAGTTATAGCTTTAGCGAGGCGGGTAGCCAAAAGTTTTGCAAGAATCTTCACATCACTGTTAAGCAGCGAAATGGGTCGATATGAGTCACACAGTAAGCCGTCCTTGTCCGGTTTGGGCAGTACCACGATGAGTGCCTCCCGCATAGATGCCGGGAGTTCACCCTCATCCAGGGCCACCTTATATAGGTCCCGCAATCTACTGGCAAGATCCCCGGGGTACTCCTGGTACCATTCCGCGGGCAAGCCATCGAGTCCTGGTGTCTTATTAGATGGCAGGGAGCCAATAGCCGTCTCGATCTCCTTAGTTGTCAAAGGAGCGTCCAACATCAGCCTGTGGGCATCGGACAACACCGGAAAGACCAACGAGTCCAAAAACCCCACAAGCTCGGTCTCGTCAACCGCCCCCCGCTCCGAATATAAATCAGAGTAAAATGAGCGGAATGTCTCATTAATTCGCAGTGGGTCCGCCACTACCGAACCATCAGTCGTTCTAATCTGGGCAATCGATCGGTCCACGTAATCCGCCCGGGAGAGAAAGGCCAGAAGTTTACCATTCTTCCCACTATGTTCATGCAGTCTAGCAGCAAGATACAGTTGCTGTTTACGAGTCATGTCAATCAAGTGTAGTTTAAGGGCCGTATGAGCCCCAACCAGGGCATCCCGGAGCACCGGAGTAGGGTCGGCAGCGTAACGAGCACGCGCAGTAGCCAGGGAGCCTTCCAGCTCACGCAAAGCAGCCCGGCTGGAACAGCGATGGGCCGCGATGCGGGAGATGTAGGCGCCCCGAGTAGAGGCCTTAAAGGCATCCCAGCGGGACCCCGCGGTAGAGGAGTGAGCATTAAATTCCCAGTAGGAATTCATATCCTGGAGGACCAAGTCCCGCAGTTCAGGCGCAGAGACCCATAAAGGGCTGAGCCTCCACGTCCGAAAAGCGACCCTGTGGCCCAACATCAATTCAACCGTAAGCATAGAATGGTCCGAAAGCGTCTGAGCAACGTAGTCCACAGAGTGAACCAAAGGTGTCATGTCAGAGGAAGTCAGGGCATAGTCAAGCCTGGAAAGAGCATTGTACGTTCTAGATTGGCAAGAATAAACCCTCGCCACCGGGTGGCGCAGGCGCCAGACATCAACATAGTTACCCGAGGCACACCACTGACTGAACAGCCTAGACTCATGTTGGAGGGGCCGCAAGCGGTCCAGGATAGGGTCCAGGACCGAATTAAAGTCCCCCAACAGGAGAGTAGGAACACAGGGAAATTCAGCCAACCCCACACTCAGGTCCGAGAAGAAGGCAGCCGTAACAGGAGGAGACACGTACACCACCACCAGGAGGAGCTGTACCGCATGTATTTGGCAATGTAAAAATATGTAGCGGCCAAACGGGTCCGTGAGCACCCTGGAACACACAAAGGGCAACCCCTTACGGATCAGTATGGAGACCCCCCTAGCGTAATTAGAGTAAGTGGAGTGATAGGAACTAGAGACCCAATATTTGTGTAGCGCACGGGTGCGAGAGCCAGTCAGGTGCGTCTCCTGCAAACACAGGACATGCGGCTTATGGCTCTTCAGGAAATCAAACAACATGGCCCTCTTAAATTTTGAGTTCAGACCCCTCACGTTCCAGGAGACACACGTGACCCGTGACATAGATAAATCGACAAATAAGCAATGAAGGGCTGTAAAACCCAACAAACCAAATCCCCAGGTACTGCAGCGTGATCCCGGAGGCAGAGGAAGGCCACAGAAAACCAGTCACACACATACACCTCATACACACAAACACACACCCAACCAAACAGAAAAAACATAAGACAAGAGGGGGGACAGGGCTCACAAAAAGAACAGCCCCAGCCCCCCAGCACACAAACAATCAGGGAGAAAAAAGGAGGGGGGAGGGGGGAAAAAACAAAATAACCCCTCAGAATCCCCTGCCCGGACGCCCAAAAGAGAAAGAACAAAAAAAACAAACTAGGCGCGGGCTTTATCCCAAAAACTTGTACTGGAAGCGAGAGAACGTGGCCAGCCAGGGTCAGTCGGCTAAGACCAACCTGGGCAATGTCCCCAGCATGTAACCAAAGGAAAGTACACAACTGTAGTGTTCAACAAGTCAAGGGGAAAAAAAAAAATGTAGAACAAGGGGGAATCAAAAACAAGGCAGCCCCTAGCTCTAGGAGGGGGAGCTCCCCTCACCAGAAGGGCTGTAAGGCATCCTAACACTCCCAGAAAAAGAGTCCAAGTGGTCCTGGGCGGGAGACGGCCATCACCAAACTGAACCAAAACAGCATCCGAGAAGACAGATCAGGTATCAGGGGCTCGGTGTCCAGACCCCCGGTCTTGGCGAGGCAGGGACTCCAACCAGGAAACAACAGCAGCAGGAGACTGGAAAAAATGTGCTTTATCTTGATAGGTGACTCGAAGGGTAGCAGGAAACATCATGGAGTATTGCATAGCCCTTTCCCGGAGCATCTGCTTGGCTTGTTGATACTTAGCCCGCAGAGTGCGGACCACAGGAGAGTAATCTGGGTAAAGAGAGACCACCGCATTGTTAATCTTCAGGTTCCCTTTAATCCTGGCAGAACGAAGGATAGAGTCCCTGTCCCTGTAGTTCAGGAAGCGAATTATCACTGTGCGGGGGGGGGCTGCCCACAGGGAGAGGCCTACCTGGTACCCTGTGAGCCCGCTCAATCACAAAGCATGCGGACAGGGAATTTTGGCCAAATTCCTCCTGGAACCAGCTTTCCAGGAAGGACACAGGGTCAGACCCCTCAACCCGCTCTGGCAGCCCCACCAGCCGTACGTTATTACGGCGTAAACGGTTTTCCAAATCGTCTATCTTGTCCTCCACACTTTTAAGCCTCTTCCCGCACTGTCTCAAATCAGGGACCAGGGGGTGTACAGTGTCCTCCAAGTCACTAATGCGACGTTCCGTTTCAGCAACCCGGTCCCGGACTTTGCTCATGTCCTGGCGCATGATAGTAATGTCCAGCTTGAGCTCTGCCACCTTCCCCATAAGATCGGAATGATTTACCTTGAGGGCCTGCAGAACGTCCTTCAGGGTGGGTTCCTGCACCGGATCGTCATCCATCCCATCCGCGCTGGGGGACGTCTGGGAGAGAAGCTCCGGAGGAGCCGAGGCACCCGGTGAATGCGGTGGAGAGGCTCCGGATGCCTCCCCAAACAGATCCGGAGTGGAGGCCGGGGAAGGCAGAGGCATGGTGGAGCGGCGGCCATCTTGGCAGGACCGGGTGGTAACGCTCATCCTGGCCGGAGGCTGCTTTTCCCTCTTGCCCATCCACCGAAATGGCAACCGGAGGCACCCAGAACACTGCACCGAACTCCCGCAGCAAGAAAAAACGAAAAAGGAGCGTAGGATTCCAAGGATGGAGCAGGATTACAGCGAGGGGAGCTCAGAGCCGCCAAAAGCACGTCCGCTCACATGTCCCGCTAGCCACGCATCTCAAGGAATACTTGGATGAGAATTTGACAAAGGGGTTCATTAGACCCTCTACTTCTTCCACTGCTGCAGGACTTTTCTTTGTCCGCAATAAGGATTCCAGTCTCAGGCCTATTATCGATTATAGGCAATTAAACACGATTACGATAAAGGTTCGCTATCCTTTGCCGCTCATCCCTGAACTTATTGAACAGGTGCGTGGGGCTACTTATTTCACCAAATTAGACCTGAAAGTGGCATACAACCTAATCCGAATCCGTGACGGGGATGAGTGGAAAACAGCATTCAGAACCAGATACGGACTATTCGAATACCTTGTGATGCCATTCGGGCTATGTAATGCCCCCGCAGCTTTCCAAAGATTCATAAACGACATTTTTAGAGACTTACTTGATGTCTGTGTTGTAGTATACCTAGACGATAAACTTATTTATTCTCGATCTATGCCTGAACACATAAAACATGTAAGACTTGTGTTGTCCAGACTGCTCTCACACAGACTATATGTGAAATTAAAAAAATGTCTATTTCATAAAGAAGAAATATTATTTCTAGGATACTTCATATCCAAAACTGGAATTAAGATGGATATGAGTAAGATATCCTGTATTCTAGACTGGCCTATACCAACAACTCGTAAGGCCCTACAGCGATTCCTTGGATTCTCGAACTTCTATAGGAAGTTCATCAAGAACTTTCCCGCTATTGTGAGACCTCTCACACAACTGACAAGTATAAAAAAAAACATTCAAATGGTCAGAAGAAGCAAATCAAGCTTTCTGCTTGTTAAAATCAAGCTTTACTTCTGCTCCCATACTACGCCATCCAGACCCATCCCTCCAATATATTCTAGAGGTAGATGCGTCAAATATGGCAGTAGGAGCAGTTCTCTCCCAACGACCAACAAACACTTCATCACTCCACCCAGTTGCTTTCTTTTCAAAATCTAAAGCGGGTATGAGGAAAAATGGGGAGGATAGGGAAAAAGGACAAATCAGGAAAATAGAGGGAAATGGGACTTTATATGAGACCTGTGCAACGGGGTCTCCATCCCTGAATGTATAAACATAAAATATGGGGGAACACATTAGTGTCCCTCACTAAGAGCGTGGGACTTTAGATGAGATGTGGCCGGTGTGTACATGATGATCATTTGGTGATGCATATACAACTGCTGGTAAGCATAAAGGAGCATATGATAAATCATCATGTGTTTATTAACATATTTCATAGCACTTAAACATTTGTACAGCGAGTATTCATAAATTGAGACGGGGAATGAATAAATATACACAATGGTAACATAATACAATCATAATAAATAATACATAAGTTGAAGAAAATACCAACATGTATACAATATAAAAGATCATTTGGTTGGATGCCTGTTGTATATAAGCTATCAATTGAAAAGGCCTCTTGAGCTCTACGCGTTTCGTGAAACAAAGTTCACTTCCTCAGGAGCAGGCTCATTTCGATCTCTAAAAAATATATATAAAACACATTGGATAGCATCCAAGAAAAAGGCTGATTTATGGAGCAATTCTGTAAATTTGAACTTACAAAAAGGTGAACACTGCAAAGAAGGGGGGGCTGGAGGCCACCCGAGTATACGTCCATAAAGGGAACTGAGGGAGTAGAGATTCCACACACGACCTGGGCGCAAGGTCCATGTAAAAAAGTGAATTTCCAATAGAGGTCATATAGGGCTGGAATAAGATGTATATGAGAAAATAATTAGTAATAGGGTAAATCCATGTAATGGTAAGAAGGTACAATACTAAGCCCACAGGCAAGGATAATCTGGCATAGAATGGGTTACATGGAAAAATAAATTAAATTTAAGGACATAATAGATAGTAGGATAAACTATGATAATGGTTGTAATATATATGAAGGTAAAATACTGAGCCAAAAACTAAGGATATTGAAAGTAAAAATGGGCCCAAACCCAGGAGTGTGAAAAGGGAAGGAGCCAGAACCAATAGGTAGAACAGAGTGGCAGAGTGGTGGAATGTAAGAAGGGGATGGGAGTGATCTCTGCCCCTTCCTCGGCGCAGGTCGGCATTCACCTTCTCCATTTTCTACCTCATTCACTCCACACACATGGTCACCCTTTTCATGCATGTTCGATATGCCCCCAATCTCACCTTTTTTCCCCCCTTTTTTGGGGATACCTTTCACACCCATTCTATTTCATTTTGGTATTCACTCTCTCCTCACTCTTGGTTTCGGTTTCTTCAGCACATGATTTGGTCCACTCACCTACTTTGGATGGGACATTTCCATCCCCTTCTTACATTCCACCACTCTGCCACTCTGTTCTACCTATTGGTTCTGGCTCCTTCCCTTTTCACACTCCTGGGTTTGGGCCCATTTTTACTTTCAATATCCTTAGTTTTTGGCTCAGTATTTTACCTTCATATATATTACAACCATTATCATAGTTTATCCTACTATCTATTATGTCCTTAAATTTAATTTATTTTTCCATGTAACCCATTCTATGCCAGATTATCCTTGCCTGTGGGCTTAGTATTGTACCTTCTTACCATTACATGGATTTACCCTATTACTAATTATTTTCTCATATACATCTTATTCCAGCCCTATATGACCTCTATTGGAAATTCACTTTTTTACATGGACCTTGCGCCCAGGTCGTGTGCGGAATCTCTACTCCCTCAGTTCCCTTTATGGACGTATACTCGGGTGGCCTCCAGCCCCCCCTTCTTTGCAGTGTTCACCTTTTTGTAAGTTCAAATTTACAGAATTGCTCCATAAATCAGCCTTTTTCTTGGATGCTATCCAATGTGTTTTATATATATTTTTTAGAGATCGAAATGAGCCTGCTCCTGAGGAAGTGAACTTTGTTTCACGAAACGCGTAGAGCTCAAGAGGCCTTTTCAACTGATAGCTTATATACAACAGGCATCCAACCAAATGATCTTTTATATTGTATACATGTTGGTATTTTCTTCAACTTATGTATTATTTATTATGATTGTATTATGTTACCATTGTGTATATTTATTCATTCCCCGTCTCAATTTATGAATACTCGCTGTACAAATGTTTAAGTGCTATGAAATATGTTAATAAACACATGATGATTTATCATATGCTCCTTTATGCTTACCAGCAGTTGTATATGCATCACCAAATGATCATCATGTACACACCGGCCACATCTCATCTAAAGTCCCACGCTCTTAGTGAGGGACACTAATGTGTTCCCCCATATTTTATGTTTATACATTCAGGGATGGAGACCCCGTTGCACAGGTCTCATATAAAGTCCCATTTCCCTCTATTTTCCTGATTTGTCCTTTTTCCCTATCCTCCCCATTTTTCCTCATACCCGCTTTAGATTTTGAAAAGAAAGCAACTGGGTGGAGTGATGAAGTGTTTGTTGGTCGTTGGGAGAGAACTGCTCCTACTGCCATATTTGACGCATCTACCTCTAGAATATATTGGAGGGATGGGTCTGGATGGCGTAGTATGGGAGCAGAAGTAAAGCTTGATTTTAACAAGCAGAAAGCTTCTATCACACCTCAGATCAGCCCCAATTCCTGCACCTTCACACCTCAGATCACCCCAATTCCTGCACTATCACACCTCAGATCAGCCCCAATTCCTGCACTATCACACCTCACCTCAGTCATTGTATTTTATTAATCATTTGAAATTATATACATTTATGATAATAAATGATACAATGAATGCAATACATTAAGTGCAAAATTTTTAATGAATGATTCAATACAAAAAGAAATAAATAACCAAATATATTAGATTTTTTTGCATATATTTTTGTTATCTTTAAAATAACAGAACAAAATAACTGCACAATGGATTCAGCAAGTTTCATAGAAGTTCACTGGTTTCTGCAACACTGTCAATGACATCATCAGAATCAAGGTTCATTAGTATATCCTTTTCGATTGCCATTAGCATCAAAGAGCTCAAATGCTCGTGAGATACAGAGCTTCTTAGACGGGTCTTAATAAATTTCAACGTGGAGAAACTTCTTTCACAGGCAACTTGAATTTTTGTTAACTTTAAAATAACAGAACAAAAGAACTGCACTATGGATTCAGCAAGTTTCGTAGAAGTTCACTGGTTTCTGCAACTCTGTCAATGACATCATCAGAATCAAGGTTCATTAGTATATCCTTTTCGATTGCCATTAGCATCAAAGAGCTCAAATGCTCGTGAGATACAGAACTTCTTAGACGGGTCTTAATAAATTTCAACGTGGAGAAACTTCTTTCACAGGCAACTTGAGTAAAGGATAGTGTGAGCAAAAACTTGTAGGCTAAACCAATGACATTATAGGCATCAGTTAACAAATTAAAGCGCTGCAGTATCTTATAGCAGCAAATAGCACAGTTCTTACATGCCATGCAAGATTTGTTCACCAGTTCTGTTTCTGGCAATACGCTTTCCTGGATTTCCAATAGATACATCTTCTTGTACAATATATTCATCAAGGGGTGATGTTTTCAGTCTGGGCCACTGCATTGCAAAATTTGCCAGTTGGGAACGCAAATTTTCTGATGTTGCTCCGTCATCAAATCAAAGTAATCGTTTGCTGAGTTCATCCATTGCTGGTGCCTGAAGTCCAGATTTTGTTATATCTGAGAAGCTGTTTGGTTCCAAGCAAGCTAAGTCAGCATAGAGAGTCCCACAAGCGAGAAAGCGGCGATTCATGCTCTGTGTGACCGTATCCAATATTACATTGTGCACACGGATTGTATAGGCTGAAACAGCATCACAAACTGCTACATCGTCATCTGTCTCATCTGGCATTCGCTTTCTTCTTCTTATTCTTTTTTGAGGCAGAGTGGTCTGTACTTCTAGGTGGTAACTTTCTTCTTCTTGCATCTTGTCATTTGCCCACTTATCAAACTTATCAGCAGTCATTTGTATGGAATCAAAATCTCTCGTAATTGTCTTAAGTGTTTCATAGGTTCCCTGTACCATTTGCATAGCTTTTGAGATATCCATCTGAGTTGTTTGCAGATATTTGGACAATGGTGTTGTCAATTCAAATATTCTCAAAAAAATTTGTGCCGTGAGTATGGTTTCATATTTGAGCAAGGATTCAGCATAGTATTTTGCTCTAACATGCACCTCAGGTTTCGATGACACGTTTTCTTCAATTCGGCTCAAAGTGCACAGTAGACTAAGAAACAAAGCAGAATCAGGATTTGAAAATTCCCCAAAGACTTTTCTTAAAGCGACATCTTTTGACCACCAGCGTGTTTCCCCAATTACTGAAATTCTGCGACGATGAGGGTCCTGGCTAACTTGTTCCCAGGTATTCATGCGCTGATAAGAATCCCGAATAAAGACAGCGATGTCATTCAACAAACTGAACAGTGATGCACTTTCAACTACCACCTTTGTTGTATCTGCAAGTACTAAATTCAGAACGTGTGCATAGCGCCAAATGTGAATTTGCCCTGGTGATTCAGTTGACAGCCATGAAGAGAAACCATTGTATTGGCCTTGCATATTTGCTGCTCCATCAGTTGAATTGCCAATGCAATTTTTGATATCCAGCTTGCATGATTTTAAGACTTCCGTAAGCAAATTAAAAATGTTTTTTCCTGTTGAAGATTCACATTCAACAACTGCAAGAAGCTTTTCATTGATACAATCAGTCACATAGCGAACAATTATGGAGCATTGATCTTTGGAAGTGATGTCTTGAGTTGGATCAATTTGAATTGAAAACATCCCGGCTTCCCTTACTTCTTTTGAGATATTTTCCTCGATAAGCATCCAAATAGCTTGTATAACTTTGTTGACAGTTGTTTTTGAAAGCAAGGTTATCAAAGATCATCTTCCTTTCCCTCCAGAAGAGTGCAATTTCTTGCTGTTTTCAATACATGATGGGTTACATGATCTTTCAGGCAAATGTCATACTTGCTGACGAGAAGAATGAGTTCTAAAAAATTTCCATGGTCTTTCGTTATGTCCTCTAAACTATAGGCAGCCTCATCGTCTCTCTACCACAGGATGGCAGATCTGAGTCTCTGAAAGAGTTCGGGGACTAGAGGAAGGGGATAACGGTTTTTAATAGTAACTTTATTTAAATCCCTATAATCTATGCAGGGTCGGAGGGTGTGATCCTTCTTCTCTAAGAAGAACATACCTGCCCCTGCTGGAGAGGTAGAGGGACGGATGAACCCCTTCTTCAGACTTTCGTTTACATAGTCCTTTAAGACGTCCAGCTCACGTTCAGAAAGTGGGTAAATCCGGCCGAACGGGATTTCGGCTCCTGGGAGCAAGTCGATGGGGCAGTCATATGGACGGCAAAGAACGTAGTATTTGATGGCTAGAGGTACATTAGGTATTCACACTGTATACAGAAGTAAATGTCGGCATGTATAGGCCCCAAAAATTAGCTCACATGGGTTTACCTGACAGTTAAGAATGTGGTATTTGGCGACTGAAGGTACATTAGGCATTCACAAGATACAGAAGTAAGTGTCAGCCTGTATAGTCCCCAAAAATTAGCCCACATTGGTTTTACTGACAGCTAAGAACATAGTATTCTGTGGCTGAAGGTACATTAGGCATTCAAACAGTATACAAACCTCGAACCTTTTCTTTGGAGACCACCAAGGTGGGGTTTGTTATCTCCCTGCTCCTAGGCGAACCGCAGTCCTGGGTTCATCGGCTCCTTGAAGAGGGCAGCCCCCATTAAACTCCTTACGGTCATTTTTTGAGGCCATGGCACAGCTCTATGATGACCCGCAGCGATCCTCCACTGCAGAAGCTGCGCTTCATGTTCTTCAGCAGGGTCGCAGGCCCGTAGAACACTACGTCACTAACTTCCGCCGCATCAGTTCCGATACGGCCTGGAACGAAGCAGCACTCCGGTATCAGTTCCGTCTCGGCTTGTCAGAAGGACTGAAGGACGAGCTGGCGCGGGTAGGTGTCCCCAACGCCGTGGAAGATTTGATTTCCCAGGCCATTCAAATCGACCGGTGGCTACGGGAGCGCAGAGCAGAACGATCTCCGCAGCAGTTCAGACCAGCCTGGACGCTACCACGAGTTGCTCATCCTGCATACTTTTCTTCTGCTGGGTCAGCTCTTACAAACCCCGCTCCCGCTGGAGTCGCCTCAGATACCCCTGAACCTATACAACTTGGGATCATACGGCCTGCTTTGTCCCCGGAGGAGAGATGCCGTCGCCAGTTGGGTAACCTGTGCCTGTATTGCGGTGAAGCTGGCCACTATGTGCGCTCCTGCCCGGCAAAATACCATAAGTTCATGCCAGCCTCACCATCTGTTGCCAGTTCCTCCCACCTAGCCTTTCCTGTGTCATTACAGCTTCCGGAAGGACTCATCCCAGTTACTGCAATCATTGACTTGGGAGCCTTCCGTTGTTTCATTGATCGCTCGTTCGCCCTGCAACATGGCGTACCTCTCCGGCTCAAGACTCAGGACCTCACCATCTTCCTGGCTGATGGCTCCCACATCAAATCCGGGCCCGTGACCCAGGAAACTTTTCCCCTTCCTATGGTCTCCTCCTCCGGCCATAAGGAACTGATTAGCCTGGATGTTATCACATCCTCCTTATTTCCCATTATCCTGGGATTACCGTGGTTGCAAGCACATAACCCGCAAGTCAATTGGATCACAGGCACCATCCAGTTCCCATCTCTTTACTGCAAGAATTCCTGTCTTCCCGCTCCTCCTGAATTCCCCAAGACTCTGTTCTGTCTTGAATCCGAACCTGATGTGTGTTCTGTGGTGCCCAAAGCATACCATGATTTCCTGGACATATTCAGCAAACGGGGAGCAGAGACCTTGCCCCCCCACCGTCCATATGACTGCCCCATCGACTTGCTCCCAGGAGCCGAAATCCCGTTCGGCCGCATTTACCCACTTTCTGAACGTGAGCTGGACGTCTTAAAGGACTATGTAGACGAAAGTCTGAAGAAGGGGTTCATCCGTCCCTCTACCTCTCCAGCAGGGGCAGGTATCTTTTTCTTAGAGAAGAAGGATCACACCCTCCGACCCTGCATAGATTATAGGGATTTAAATAAAGTTACTATTAAAAACCGTTATCCCCTTCCTCTAGTCCCCGAACTCTTTCAGAGACTCAGATCTGCCATCCTGTTTACTAAGCTGGATCTTCGTGGGGCGTACTACTTGGTGCGCATCCGAGAGGGCGACGAATGGAAGACTGCTTTCCACACTAGATTCGGACATTTCGAATACCTGGTAATGCCATTTGGCCTTTGTAATGCTCCTGCCACGTTCCAACACTTTGTGAACGACATCTTCAGGGATTGGTTGGATATCTTCATCATCGTATACTTGGATGACATCCTAATCTTCTCAACATCCCTAGAGCAGCATCGCGAGCACGTTCGAAATGTCCTCGGTCGCCTTCGCCAGCATGGTCTCTACGCCAAGGCCGAGAAGTGCGTTTTTGAGCAGAACAGTATCCCGTTTCTGGGGTTAATAATTTCCACAGAAAGAATAGAGATGGATCCTCAGAAGGTCTCTGCCATTCTGGACTGGCCACCTCCATCAGACAAAAAGGGAGTACAGCGCTTCGTTGGCTTCGCCAATTTTTATAGGAGGTTCATTAAGGGGTTCTCTAACATCATAGCCCCTATTACTCACCTTACTAAGAAGAACGTCCGCTTCCAGTGGACCCCAGAAGCTCAGTCCGCCTTCTCGGTTCTTAAAAAACATTTTACCTCTGCCCCTATCCTAAGTCACCCGGATCCTGCCTTACCCTATCTCCTGGAGGTAGACGCATCGGACGTTGCGGTCGGGGCAGTCATCTCCCAAAGACAGGGAACTAGAGACTTAACTCACCCAATAGCCTTCTTTTCCCGGAAACTCTCTCCCGCGGAGAAAAACTATGATGTCGGGGACCGGGAACTCCTGGCTATCAAAGCCGCTCTCGAAGAGTGGAGATATCTACTAGAAGGAGCATCACACCCGATTCTTATATTTACCGATCATAAGAACCTTGAGTACTTAAGATCTGAAAAGCGACTTAGACCCCACCAGGCCCGATGGGCACTCTTCTTCTCCAGATTCTCGTTCCATATCACCTATCGGCCCAGGTCGAAAAATGTCAAACCGGATGCCCTGTCCCGGATGTTTGATAATACTAAAGAAGAGTTGGTACCTGACACTATCCTGTCAGAGAAAAACTTCCTGCTCACTAGCCTGAAATCCCATCTTGAGCAAGCCTCTGCCAAAATTTCCGGTCCACCTGGGATACCCCTGTCACGCAAGGATGGTTTGTTGTGGGCTAAGGACAAAATATTTGTCCCGGAGGGAGTCAGAGTTTTTGGTTCTAGCTGCCTGCTATGACCACCCTCTGGCTGGCCATTTTGGTGTTCATAGGACCCTTTGACCTCATGCAACGCACCTTCTTGTGGCCTGAGATGGGAAAAGACTGCAGAAGTTATGTGTCTTCCTGTGTTTCTTGCTCCAGGAGTAAAACCACCAGAAGTAAGGCGTGGGGTCTCCTCAGACCACTCCCAATCCCTGACCGGCCCTGGCAAACTATTGCCATGGACTTTATCGTGGAACTTCCACCTTCGGCCGGGTGCTCCGCCATTTTTGTGGTTGTAGACCAGGTTACTAAGATGGCCCACTTTCTACCCCTCAAAGGTACCCCCTCTGCAAAAGAAACTGCAGAAGTCTTCATTAGGGAGATTGTGCGACTCCACGGGGTACCCACGAACATTATCTCAGACAGAGGGGTACAGTTCACGTCCCGCTTTTGGAGGGCCTTGTGTAAGCTACTAAAAATTGAATTATCTATGTCCTCAGCTTACCACCCGCAGACGAACGGGCAAACAGAGAGGACAAACCAGACCCTGGAACAATATCTCCGGTGCTTTACCACCTTCGTCCAGGACGACTGGGTAGCATTACTACCATTTGCGGAATTTGCCTTTAATAATTCACCACATTCCGTTACCGGGCAATCTCCCTTCTTTGCCAATTATGGTTTTCATCCTTCCTTTCTGCCCGACGTCCCATCTGATTCCGGAGTGCCCGCAGTTCAGGTCACCATTGACCTCTTCACGAGTAACAACAAACTTCTGCAGGACACCTTGGCCAAGGCTCAGATAGCGTCCAGGTGACCAGGTCTTTTTATCCACAGCTAACCTGTGCTTGGCCTGCCCATTCAAGAAGTTGGCTTCCAGGTTTATCGGCCTATTCCCCATTAAAATAAGACTCAATGCCGTGTCCTATGAGTTATCCTTACCTGATACCCTACGGATCCATCCTGTGTTCCATGTCACTCTTTTTTAAAACCCGCGGTTCCCGACGCCTTCCCCGGCAGAAGCCCTGGACCTCCGAAACCAGTGATGGTGGATGGCGACATGGAGTACGAAGTTGAGGCTGTACTTGATTGCCGGAAAAGAGGTAACCAGCTTCAGTTCCTTATTAAATGGAAGGGTTATGGGCCGGAAGAGAATTCCTGGGAACCTGAGAGTAACATTCATGCCGCAGACCTGATCCAGGCGTTTATTCTTGCCCATCCTCAGAAAAGCAGTTTGTTGGGCACCCGGAGGTTGCCCTTAAGGGGGGGGGGGCAATGTTAGGAATGCTTCCTGAGCACACTGATGTGCTGTCATGAATCTGCAATCTAAAGGGTTAACCTAGAGCAGATTAATTGCAGTAATTGGCAAAGAGGCTGCCTTATTTAAACAGCTCAGAAGCACTGTGTCTTTGCTGACTTGTCTGCAGCTCTTCCTGTGTTCCTGAAGCCTGCTTCCTGTTACCTATTTGATATCCGTTTTGACCTTTGGCTTGTTCCTGACCTTGTTGACCTGCTGCCCGTCCTGACCCCCGGCTTGTTTGACCATTCTCTCGTATCTCCCTTGTCTGCTTATCTGCCTTCGGATCTTGACTGGCTTCTCCCTTGGTGGGGTGACCCTGAGGACTGCGACCTGGTATCCACATGCAGCAAAATCCATCCTCACCACTAGAGGCTCTGGTGAAAACCGGTGGATACTTAGATTCCGCACCTCAGGTTAGCCTGTGTCACTTACCTTGGGGGTTCCTGTCTAAGCACCGCCCTCTGGCACACGTGGGGCCTTCCTCTGCCATCAGGCTACCACTTGTATCCCTAACAGCCGCCTTCCTGCCTCTATGTCCGAAGCTATAGTTGTTTTCCTGCTGAAGCCCGGCAAGGATCCGCTTTTGGCGAATTCCTAAAGGCCCATATCTCTACTCACAACGGATGTTAAAATTCTAGCTAAGATACTGGCCACTAGGCTGTCTTCTGTTGTCCAAGGGGTTGTCCATAGGGATCAATCGGGGTTTATCCTGACCAGATCGACGGCACTTAATCTCCACCGACTATTTCTGAACCTTCAGATCCCAGTAGACAACCCTGGGAACCGGGCAGTCTTTTCGCTAGATGCCGCTAAGGCATTCGATAGTGTTGAATGGGTGTACCTATGGGAAGTTCTCAAGCGCTTTGGTGTGGGAGAGAACTTTCTGAACTGGGTGCGGGTACTGTACGCTGCCCCCACGGCCAGACTGAGGGTGAACGGGGAGCTTTCTGGACCCTTCTGTTTGCACAGGGGGACTAGACAGGGCTGCCCGCTATCTCCATTGCTGTTTGCCATGGCACTGGAGACCTTAGCGGCGCGGATTCGGTCCTCCCCTGACATAGTGGGGTTCAGAAGGGGCTCCCATGCAGACATTATCTCACTCTATGCGGATGACACACTGCTCTACCTAGGTGATACCGGGGAATCCTTGCGGGCGGTAATGTCCCTTATTGACTATTTTGGGTCCCTGTCGGGATTTTCCATAAATTGGGATAAATCAGTTTTAATGCCCCTTGATCCCAAAGCTCAGCCCTTTTCCGGACTGTGCATCCACAGTGCGAGTGGTTGACTCCTTCAAATATTTGGGGATCCAGGTGTTTCCTGATCCTACCCAGTATATCACACTGAACCTCGTACCTCTGCTGCAAAGTTACCTTGTCGGTGGCTGGGCGAGTCAATCTAATTAAGATGGTGTGGGCTCCCCAACTTCTTTATGTATTGCACAACTCCCCAATCTGGATACCCAGGAAATGGTTCTATAGGATTGACTCCCAGTTCCGAGAACTGATCTGGTGCAAAAAAGTGGCTAGGATTAAATTGGCTACCCTTCAGATGGGCAAGGATAGTGGTGGCTTGGCAGTCCCCAAACCCAGAGTATATTTTCTAGCCTTCCAGGTTCAGCATATGGGGGGCTGGGGTCTTTTGGATCCATTCGATCCTATTGGGTCCTTATTGGTCCCTCCTGACTCGCCTCACCCTGTCCTTGTACACCTTGAAGCGGGGTTCTCCAATATGGGGACTCGGTTACCCACACTCGCCTTGATTCACATGGTGTGGCGCTGTGTCAAGGGGATGTTGCAGATCATGGGTTACCTTCCTCAGACTCCGATTTGGCATAATCGCAACTTATACACATGATGTGGGTACACTTATACACATGATGTGGAGATGTCCCAAGCTGTTTCGCTACTGGGGGAAGGTAATTGACACGATCTCTAAAGTGTATAATTTTCAGCTACTAAGGGATCCTGTGGTCTGTCTGCTTGGTGCTCTGGAGGTGGACACTCTGACCCCAAATGCTCACGTTGCCGTGTTGCGATTGTTGTATATTGCTCGCAAATTATCTGCTAGATTTTGGATCGCCTCCAGGGTGCCGAGCAGGGGCCAGTGGATAACACAGATCAATGCCTCTTTAATCAGGGAAAAGCTGACATACCAGCATCGAAATGCTCACAAGCATTTTGCCTCGTTATGGCAACCTTGGTTGGATGACCCGGCCTTGGCTCCCCCCAGTTGGTTATGGATCGGCTGCTCATTGGATAGGGTAGCATTTCTTGAGAAGGTCTAGCGTGCAGAGTCCTCCCATCCTTTCCCTTCCTTTCCCCCCTCCCCCTCCCTTTAAGTTTTCTGCCACTGTTTTCCTTTTTTCCCTTCCCTTCTCCTTTGCACTTAGTACTTCAGGTGGGTTTTTGCTACTTTACGGAGGTGTGTGCTATATTGCTAGATGTTCATGGTCCTATTACTATTGGGAGGGAATAACTGTATGTTTTTATTTATCCTTCTCTTATGCACATGGGCACATGCTCAGGTTTGTTTACTTGGCTGTAATTTTCACCTGAATGCGATGGTTTATGGATGACGTTTTCCTGTACTGTTGCTGTTATATCCTTTATATATTTGTATTTTTCCGAACACTGGTTCTGTAACTGATTATGTCTACCGTTCATGTTATTTATTCAGTGTACTGTTTATACTCAATAAAAATTAAAAAAATGCTTTTTAGACATTTGGAGACCCAATCAAATGTTTCAGGTGGTTGGTTACCAAATGCAATTATCTTGTCTAAAACCGGCTTTTTTAGACTCTAAAAGACAAAAATACAGTCATTTTGGCTAAAAAGTTTTTCAGACCTTTGGTGACCAAATGCAGTTATTATGACTAAAAAAGGCTTTCTAGACACTTGGAGACCAAAATAGAGCCATTTTGACCCAAACAAATGTGTCAGGCGATTGGTTACCAAATGCAATTATCTTGTCCAAAACCGGCTTTTTAAGACTCTAATAGACGAAAATACAATCATTTTGACTAAATGTTTTTTTCAGACCTTTGGTGACCAAATGCAGTTATTTTGACTAAAAAGGGCTTTTTAGACACATGGAGACCAAAATAGAGTCATTTTGACCAAAAAAATTTTCAGATCACTGGTAACGAAATGCAATTATCTTGTCTAAAACCGGCTTTTTAAGACTCTAAAAGACAAAAATACAGTCAATTTGGCTAAAAAAAGGTTTTCAGACCTTTGTTGACCAAACGTAGTTATTTTGACTAAAAAGTGCTTTTTAGACACTTGGAGACCAAAATAGAGTCATTTTGACCAAAAACATTTTTTTCAGGCCATTGGTTACATAATGTAGTTTATCTTGTCTAAAACCGGCGTTCTAAGACTCTAAAAGACAAAAATCCAGTCATTTTGGCTAAAATAGTTTTTCAGACCTTTGGTGACCAAACGTAGTTATTTGAACTAAAAAGGGCTTTTTAGACACTTGGAGACCAAAATAGAGTCATTTTGACCAAAAACATTTTTTCAGGCCATTGGTTACCAAATGCAGTTATCTTGTCTAAATACGGAGTTTTGAGACTCTAAAAGACAAAAATACAGTCATTTTGGCTAAAATAGTTTTTCAGACCTTTGGTGACCAAACGTAGTTATTTGAACTAAAAAGGTTTTTTAGACACTTGGAGACCTAAATAGAGTCATTTTGACCAAAAACATTATTTCAGGCCATTGGTTACATAATGTAGTTTATCTTGTCTAAAACCGGCGTTCTAAGACCCAAAAAGACAAAAATAGAGTAATTTTAGCTAAAAAAGTATTTCAGACCTTTTGTGACCAAATGCATTTATTTTCACTAAAATAGACTTTTTAGACACTTGGAGACCAGAAATAGTCATTTTGACCAAAAACATGTTTTCAGGCCATTGGTTACCAAATGCAGTTATCTTGTCTAAATGCGGAGTTTTGAGACTCTAAAAGACAAAAATACAGTCATTTTGGCTAAAATAGTTTTTCAGACCTTTGGTGACCAAACGTAGTTATTTTGACTAAAAGGGCTTTTTAGACACTTGGAGACCGAAATAGAGTAATTTTGACCAAAAACATTTCTTCAGGCCATTGGTTACCAAATGCAGTTATCTTGTCTAAAAGCGGCATTTTAAGACTCTTAAAGACAAAAATACAGTAATTTTGGCTAAAAAGGGTTTTCTTTTAGAGTCTTAAAAAGCCGCTTTCGGACAAGATAATTGCATTTGGTAACCAATGGCCTGAAACATTTTTTTGGGGTCAGAATGACTCGATTCTGGTCTTCAAGTGTATGACCAAAATAGAGTCATTTTGACCAAAAACATTTTTTCAGGCCATTGGTTACCAAATGCAGTTATATTGTCTAAAAGCGGCATTTTAAGACTCTAAAAGACAAAAATACAGTAATTTTGGCTAAAAAGGGTTTTCTTTTATAGTCTTAAAAAGCCGCTTTCGGACAAGATAATTGCATTAGGTAACCAATGGCCTGAAACATTTTTTTGGGTCAGAATGACTCGATTCTGGTCTTCAAGTGTCTAAAAAGCCTTTTTTAGTCAAAATAACTGCATTTTGTCACCAAAGGTCTGACAAACTTTTTTAGCCAAAATGACTGTATTTTTGTCTTTTAGAGTCTTAAAAATCCGGTTTTAGACAAGATAACTGCGCATTTCATAACCAGTGGCCTGAAAACATTTTTTTGGTCAAAATAACTCTATTTTGCTCTCCAAGTGCCTTAAAAGCCCTTTTTAGTCAAAATAACTGCATTTGATCACCAAAGGTCTGAAATTTTTTTTTACCCAAAATGACTGTATTTTTGTCTTTTAGAGTCTCAAAACGCCGCTTTTAGACAAGATAAACTACATTTGGTAACCAATGGCCTAAAAAAATGTCTTTGGTCAAAATGACTCTATTTAGGTCTTCAAAGCCTGTTTTAGTCAAAATAACTGCATTTGGTCACCAAAGGTCTGAAATACTTTTTTAGCTAAAATTACTGTATTTTTGTCTTTTAGAGTCTTAAAACGCCGGTTTTAGACAAGATAATTGCATTTCGTAACAAAAGGCCAGAAAAATGTTTTTGGTTAAAATGACTATATTTTGGTCTCCAAGTGTCTAAAAAGCCTTTTTTAGTCAAAATAACTGCATTTGGTCACCAAAGGTCTGAAAAACTTTTTTAGCCAAAATGACTGTATTTTTGTCTTTTAGAGTCTCAAAACTCCGCATTTAGACAAGATAACTGCAATTGGTAACCAATGGCCTGAAAAAATGTTTTTGGTCAAAATGACTCTATTTTAGTCTCCAAGTGTCTTAAAAGCAATTTTTTAGTCAATATAACTGCATTTGGTCACCAATGGTCTGTAAAAAACAATTTAGTCAAAATGACTGCATTTTCGTCTTTTAGAGTTTTAAAAAGCAAGTTTTGGACAAGATAATTGCATTTGGTAACCAATCGCCTGAAACATTTGTTTGGGTCAAAATGACTATTTGGGTCTCAAAGTGTCTAAAAAGCCTTTTTTAGTTAAAATAACTGCATTTGGTCACCAAAGGTCTGAAAAACTTTTTTTAGCAAAAATGACTGTATTTTTGTCTTTTAGAGTCTCAAAACGCCGCTTTTAGACACGATAACTGCATTAGGTAACCAATGGCCTGAAAACATGTTTTTGGTCAAAATGACTCTATTTTTGGTCTCCAAGTGTCTAAAAAGCCTATTTTAGATTAATATCAGTGTAAGATCTGGTACGTTGCTTCAATAAATTATCTTTTTCATATATATGATTTTTTTATATAGCCACTGACTACATCTGAGAGATCCTTTCCATACATTGGACGACCACTTTTTACATATATTTGTTTCTTATTATAATAAGTCCTTGCCACCAGAGTTTAAAGCATTCAACAATGGGGTTTTTTATTCACTCATGTATGACTCATTTATTTATTGGTTCCTATTTTTTCAGCTATTGCATTATATCTTTGTATTAGTCACACATATGGTTTTATATTGTTTGTATGTATATCTCCATTCCCCTATGTGGTGAAGGAGTTTTGTATCTAATTGTCTTTCACTGTGGAACTGTGGACTTGCTGAACCTACACCTGTTTCTTATCAATCAATTAATTCAAGGTGCATGCAATTACATTCTTCGGTCACCTCCCTTTTTTGGTTTACCTACAAATGTATGTCGGCTTCCACTGTTCCATAGTGTGTGGTTATGAGTAAGCGATCTACATCGTGAAACGCGTCAACCCGACATGTCTGTTATGTGCATTGTATTGTCTGTCTGCTGTACCGAAGAAGAATAAAGGAGTTTTGATTGTTTTCATGATTACATTTCCTGAGTGCGGTCTACTTTCTTGGATTTTCTATTGCTTGGACGGCGGATCTGACAGCACCAGCCATTGAACTGACACCTGAGCGGCTCTGCTCTTTGTTGTTATTGGCAGGGGTGATTGCCTACGGCCACATCCCCTGAACATGGCCGATCTCGTCTGATCTCAGAAGCTAAGCAGGGTCGGGCCTGGTTAGTACCTGGATGGGAGTCTGCCTGGGAATACAAGGTGCTGTAGGCTTTTGGCTTTTCCTTTATTCGTTGGCTTTCTTTTTGAGAAGTTTGTGTCGGCCTGTATAGGCCCCAGAAAATAGTTCACATGGGTTTAATTGACAGCAAAGAACGTAGTATTTGATGGCTAGAGGTACATTAGGCATTCACACCAGGGCTGGACTGACCATAGGTCACAGCGGGCATATGCCCGGTGGGCCGCCGAGGCCTCCGCTCCGAGTCCGGGCGCATTATAATGGAAGACAGTGTCCGGCCGTTGCTTGCCTCTCTGCGGCCGATTCCGCGGAGCCTGAGGGTCGCGGCCGCCGCATTACCGCAACCTGGCCGCCCGTCCCGCCACTGCCCGCCACTGTCCCCGACTGCCCGGACCCCGCATTATGGCAATCTGCATATATGGCACCAGCAGCTCATATGGAACGTCTTAGCAGGAGGCAGCATTTCACGAACATGGTGGAGCAGTATGTGTGCACACGCCTAGACATACTGAATGAGGGGTCTGCCCCCTTCAACTTCTGGGTCTCCAAGTTGGGCACATGGCCTGAGCTTGCCCTTTACACCTTGGAGGTGCTGGCGTGCCCTGCAGCCAGTGTATTATCTGAACGGGTATTTAGCACGGCTGGGGGCGTTATCACAGACAAGCGCAGCCGTCTGTCCAGAGACAATGTGGACAAGCTCACGTTCATTAAAATGAACCAGGCATGGATCCCACGGGACTTTTCAGTACCTTGTGCAGAATAGCGATGGATACCGACCTTACCCAGCCATTGTTCTATTTTTGCTCTTTCTCACTCTTTTGGGGTGTACCCTCATTTAAAATTTCTGAAAAGAAGCAGTGTTGGCTACCTCATCCTCCTCAGGGCCAGATTAACGTAGGGGCTATTGGAGCTGCAGCTCCAGGCCCCTACCTTTATATAGGCCCCGGGTTGGCCATATTCACTGTTACCGCTCTTCTGTCACTTGTAAACACAGAAGTCTGCCTTCTATGCTCGCTTCCCCAGGCAGCTCCCTGAGAACCTCCCCACACAGCACGAAGGCCGGACAAGGAGGGACAGTTGCCGATGCATGGATGTGTCTATGGGCTTCAGAGACCGCATCCCATGTTGAATTAGGCATGCATGGCTGCACCCTTCCTCCTCTGGTTGCATGCCAAGGCACGGCCTTAAGGCCCTTCAAAATCCTCAGCACCAAGCCCATGATGCTCTTAATCTGGCCCTGGTCCTCCTCCACCGCCGCTTCCACCTACACCGCCCATAGGTGTGCGCAGCCTATTGCATTAGGGTGTGCACCCCAAAGTTTAAATACACATGCATGTGTTTGCCTACATGTACATGGCCCCGATACATTACTCTCCCTGCTGGCAAAGTGAAATAGAGCAGAGCAGGTCCGAGGGAGATCTTTCCCATCTCCTCACTGGCAAACAGAGCGATAATGCTATGTGCCCTAGGTGATTAGGGTGTGCCCAGGTACACCCGGCACACCCTGTGCGCACGCCTATGACACCGCCACATCCACCACCACCTCAACCTCCCTCCTACTCCATATGGGCCTCGTCCTTCAGAAATGAAGAACATTGTTTTATTTTTCAGTTTTTTTTTGTTGTTTTAAGTTATTTCCCTATCCACATTTGTTTGCAGAGCACTTGTCATGCTCTTAACTACGTTTTGCTGCCATTTGCAGCACTCTAGCCCTTTCCATTGGTGTTTTAGAGCCATTTTAGTGCCTGAAAGTTTGGGTCCCCATTGACTTCAATGGGGTTCGGTGTCCGGGAAAAGTTCGGCAAAAGTCCGGGACACAGACCCGGACTTTTTTTTAAAGTTCGGCCGAACCCGTCGAACACGTACATCCAGGTGTCCGCTCAACTCTACACATGGGTTTTACTGACAGCTAAGAATGTAGTATTCTGTGGCTGAAGGTACATTAGGCATTCACGCAGTATACACAGAAGTAAGTGTCGGCCTCTATAGGCCCCAAAAATTAGCTCACATGGGTTTACCTGACTGCTAAGTATTCTGTGGCTAAAGGTACATTATTCATTCACAGGATACAGAAGTAAGTGTCGGCTATAAAAGGCCCCAGAAATTAGCCCACATGGGTTTACCTTCAGTCACAGAATACTACGTCCTTAGCTGTCAGTTAAACCCATGTGGGCTAATTTTTGGGGCCTATACAGGCCGACACTTACTTCTGTACCCTGTGAATGCCTAATGTACCTTCAGCCACCAAATACTACGTTCTTAGCTGTCAGGCTAATTTTTGGGGACTTTTAAGGCCGACACTTACTTCTGTATCCTGTGAATGCCTAATGTACCTTCAGACACAGAATAATAAATACATTCATTTTGACAAAAAACATTTCAGACCATTGGAGACCAAGTGCAGTTATCTTGTCTAAAACCGGCTTTTTAAAACTCTAAAAGACAAAAATACAGTCATTTTGACTAAAAAAGTTTGTCAGACCTTGGGTGACCAAATGCAGTTATTTTGGCTAAAAAAAAGCTTTTTAGACACCTGGAGACCAAAATAGAGTCATTTTGACCAAAATATATTTTTTTCAGGCCATTGGAGCCCAAATGGCCGGTTTTAGACAAATTTTGTCTAAAACCGGCTTTTTAAGGCTCTAAAAGACAAAAATACAGTCATTTTGACTAGTGTTGAGCGAACACGGACTGTATTATTCGTGTTCGTACCGAATAATTGGATTTTTTGTACCCGAACACGGACACGGACACTTTACTGTATGTTCGGGTAAAAATCCGTGTTCGGTCGTTTTATTTCCGGGTTTTGCATGCTTTGGCGCTCTTTTCATGGCGGGCTTTCAACAGCCAATCAACAATCGTTTAACTGGTGTGCCTTAAGCCATCCCAGCCATGCCTGCAAATGTCTCAGTAGCTGTGATTGGCCGTCTGAAGCATGTGACCAAGTCTTTATAAGTTCGAGGCAGCCGCAGCGGCGTCATTATGCTGCTTAGATTCAGGGACAGAGCACACATCAACGTGCTGGCTGCTGATTAGGGAAAGATAGGCAGGAAAAAACCATTTGTGTCCGGATAGAATTGAGGGACAGGTCGGAGTGTTTAGGCAGGGCGAGTTGTAGGCATTTTAGGGATAGAGTCTGCTGAATTATATAGGGTCAGTGTCTTCTACAAACTACAATCGATATTGCTGTGTGGGGGGTGGGGTCTGCACTCAATCCTGATCTACGATCTCTTCTCAATCCTGTTAGGGACAGAGTCTGCTGAATTTTAGGGAAACTGTGTTCTACAAACTACAATCGATATTGCTGTGTGGTGTGGGATTGGAGATAGGCAGGTGTCAGTGATCCACATCCATTTTTCTGTGTGTGAGCTGCAGTGAACACAATCTTTTTGGGCTGCAGTGAACACAATCTTTTTGGGCTGCAGTGAACACAATCTTTTTGGGCTGCAGTGAACACAATCTTTTTGGGGTGCAGTGAACAAAATCTTTTTGGGGTGCAGTGAACACAATCCTTTTTGGTGTGCAGTGAACACAATCTTTGTGGGGTGCAGTGAACAAAATCCTTTGTGGGGTGCAGTGAACACAATCTTTTTGGGGTGCAGTGAACAAAATCCTTTTTGGGGTGCAGTGAACAACATCCTTTTTGGGGTGCAGTGAACACAATCTTTTTGGGGTGCAGTGAACAAAATCCTTTGTGGGGTGCAGTGAACACAATCTTTTTGGGGTGCAGTGAACACAATCTTTTTGGGGTGGAGTGAACAACATCCTTTTTGGGGTGCAGTGAACAAAATCCTTTTTGGGGTGCAGTGAACAAAATCATTTTTGGGGTGCAGTGAACACAATCTTTTTGGGGTGCAGTGAACACAATCTTTGTGGGGTGCAGTGAACACAATCTTTTTGGGGTGGAGTGAACAACATCCTTTTTGGGGTGCAGTGAACAACATCCTTTTTGGGGTGCAGTGAACACAATCTTTTTGGGGTGCAGTGAACACAATCTTTGTGGGGTACAGTGAACAGAATCTTTGTGGGGTGCAGTGAACACAATCTTTGGGGGGTACAGTGAACACAATCTTTGTGAGGTGCAGTGAACACAATCTTTGTGGGGTGCAGTGAACACAATCATTGTGGGGTGCAGTGAACTCAATCTTTGTGGGGTACAGTGAACACAATCTCATACTGAAGGTTTGAGGGTGCTGCCTGTTCCATACTCCCCCTACTCCTCATCTAGCCTTTTAGGGGTACAAACAATAGTAATTGGGGCCTAGTGTGGTTGTGTACGTGTGATATACATACACTTTTTTGGGATCATATTTTCTATTCCGCTATTTAATCAAAAACCTTTGGGGATCAGTTAAATTGGGGGATAGTCTGTGTTGGTACGTGTGAGAGAGATCCACCTTTCCAAGTTGTTGGGGTTCATCTCATACTTCTGAAGGTTTGAGGGTGCTGCCTGTTCCATACTCCCCCTACTCCTAGCCTTTTAGGGGTACAAACAATAGTAATTGGGGCCTAGTGTGGTTGTGTACGTGTGATATACATACACTTTTTTGGGATCATATTTTCTATTCCGCTATTTAATCAAAAACCTTTGGGGATCAGTTAAATTGGGGGATAGTCTGTGTTGGTACGTGTGAGAGAGATCCACCTTTCCAAGTTGTTGGGGTTCATCTCATACTTCTGAAGGTTTGAGGGTGCTGCCTGTTCCATACTCCCCCTACTCCTAGCCTTTTAGGGGTACAAACAATAGTAATTGGGGCCTAGTGTGGTTGTGTACGTGTGATATACATACACTTTTTTGGGATCATATTTTCTATTCCGCTATTTAATCAAAAACCTTTGGGGATCAGTTAAATTGGGGGATAGTCTGTGTTGGTACGTGTGAGAGAGATCCACCTTTCCAAGTTGTTGGGGTTCATCTCATACTTCTGAAGGTTTGAGGGTGCTGCCTGTTCCATACTCCCCCTACTCCTAGCCTTTTAGGGGTACAAACAATAGTAATTGGGGCCTAGTGTGGTTGTGTACGTGTGATATACATACACTTTTTTGGGATCATATTTTCTATTCCGCTATTTAATCAAAAACCTTTGGGGATCAGTTAAATTGGGGGATAGTCTGTGTTGGTACGTGTGAGAGAGATCCACCTTTCCAAGTTGTTGGGGTTCATCTCATACTTCTGAAGGTTTGAGGGTGCTGCCTGTTCCATACTCCCCCTACTCCTAGCCTTTTAGGGGTACAAACAATAGTAATTGGGGCCTAGTGTGGTTGTGTACGTGTGATATACATACACTTTTTTGGGATCATATTTTCTATTCCGCTATTTAATCAAAAACCTTTGGGGATCAGTTAAATTGGGGGATAGTCTGTGTTGGTACGTGTGAGAGAGATCCACCTTTCCAAGTTGTTGGGGTTCATCTCATACTTCTGAAGGTTTGAGGGTGCTGCCTGTTCCATACCCCCCCTACTCCTCATCTAGCCTTTTAGGGGTACAAACAATAGTAATTGGGGCCTAGTGTGGTTGTGTACGTGCGAGATACATACACTTTTTTTGATCATATTTCCTATTCCGCTATTCAATAAAAACCTTTGAGGATCAATTGAATTGCGGGATAGTCTGTGTCGGTACGTGTGAGAGAGATCCACCTTTCCAAGTTGTTGGGGTTCATCTCATACTTCTGAAGGTTTGAGGGTGCTGCCTGTTCCATACCCCCCCTACTCCTCATCTAGCCTTTTAGGGGTACAAACAATAGTAATTGGGGCCTAGTGTGGTTGTGTACGTGCGAGATACATACACTTTTTTTGATCATATTTCCTATTCCGCTATTCAATAAAAACCTTTGAGGATCAATTGAATTGCGGGATAGTCTGTGTCGGTACGTGTGAGAGAGATCCACCTTTCCAAGTTGTTGGGGTTCATCTCATACTTCTGAAGGTTTGAGGGTGCTGCCTGTTCCATACCCCCCCTACTCCTCATCTAGCCTTTTAGGGGTACAAACAATAGTAATTGGGGCCTAGTGTGGTTGTGTACGTGCGAGATACATACACTTTTTTTGATCATATTTCCTATTCCGCTATTCAATAAAAACCTTTGAGGATCAATTGAATTGCGGGATAGTCTGTGTCGGTACGTGTGAGAGAGATCCACCTTTCCAAGTTGTTGGGGTTCATCTCATACTTCTGAAGGTTTGAGGGTGCTGCCTGTTCCATACCCCCCCTACTCCTCATCTAGCCTTTTAGGGGTACAAACAATAGTAATTGGGGCCTAGTGTGGTTGTGTACGTGCGAGATACATACACTTTTTTTGATCATATTTCCTATTCCGCTATTCAATAAAAACCTTTGAGGATCAATTGAATTGCGGGATAGTCTGTGTCGGTACGTGTGAGAGAGATCCACCTTTCCAAGTTGTTGGGGTTCATCTCATACTTCTGAAGGTTTGAGGGTGCTGCCTGTTCCATACCCCCCCTACTCCTCATCTAGCCTTTTAGGGGTACAAACAATAGTAATTGGGGCCTAGTGTGGTTGTGTACGTGCGAGATACATACACTTTTTTTGATCATATTTCCTATTCCGCTATTCAATAAAAACCTTTGAGGATCAATTGAATTGCGGGATAGTCTGTGTCGGTACGTGTGAGAGAGATCCACCTTTCCAAGTTGTTGGGGTTCATCTCATACTTCTGAAGGTTTGAGGGTGCTGCCTGTTCCATACCCCCCCTACTCCTCATCTAGCCTTTTAGGGGTACAAACAATAGTAATTGGGGCCTAGTGTGGTTGTGTACGTGCGAGATACATACACTTTTTTTGATCATATTTCCTATTCCGCTATTCAATAAAAACCTTTGAGGATCAATTGAATTGCGGGATAGTCTGTGTCGGTACGTGTGAGAGAGATCCACCTTTCCAAGTTGTTGGGGTTCATCTCATACTTCTGAAGGTTTGAGGGTGCTGCCTGTTCCATACCCCCCCTACTCCTCATCTAGCCTTTTAGGGGTACAAACAATAGTAATTGGGGCCTAGTGTGGTTGTGTACGTGCGAGATACATACACTTTTTTTGATCATATTTCCTATTCCGCTATTCAATAAAAACCTGTGAGGATCAATTGAATTGCGGGATAGTCTGTGTCGGTACGTGTGAGAGAGATCCACCTTTCCAAGTTGTTGGGGTTCATCTCATACTTCTGAAGGTTTGAGGGTGCTGCCTGTTCCATACCCCCCCTACTCCTCATCTAGCCTTTTAGGGGTACAAACAATAGTAATTGGGGCCTAGTGTGGTTGTGTACGTGCGAGATACATACACTTTTTTTGATCATATTTCCTATTCCGCTATTCAATAAAAACCTTTGAGGATCAATTGAATTGCGGGATAGTCTGTGTCGGTACGTGTGAGAGAGATCCACCTTTCCAAGTTGTTGGGGTTCATCTCATACTTCTGAAGGTTTGAGGGTGCTGCCTGTTCCATACTCCCCCTACTCCTCATCTAGCCTTTTAGGGGTACAAACAATAGTAATTGGGGCCTAGTGTGGTTGTGTACGTGTGATATACATACACTTTTTTTGGATCATATTTTCTATTCCGCTATTTAATTTAACTGGGCCTCCATGCGAGACCTGTGTGCCTTGTTGCGCTGTTTTGAGTACTCCACCAACATGGCCAGTGGCAATGACGCCGTTCTCAGCTTAACTATCCCACTTCTATGCCTCCTTGAAAAAACAATTCGGGCGATGATGGAAGAGGATGTGGCACAGGATGAGGAGGAGGAGGAGGATGAAGAGGTAACATTTCCAAGGCTTTCAGGGCAGTCATTCGCAAGGGGCTCCGAGGGTGGGTTCCTGCACACGCAAACGCCAGGGACGCAATTGTCCAGCAGGGGCACAGTTCTGGAGGATGAGGAGGATGAGGAGGAGGAGGAGGAGCTGGAGGAGGAGATGGAACCATGTTCACAGCAGGGTGGCACCCAGGCCAGCTCATGGCCATCACTGGTGCGTGGCTGGGGGGATACAGAGGACACGGACCATACACCTCCCACAGAGGACAGCCTTTCGTTGCCTCTGGGCAGCCTGGCACACATGAGCGATTACATGCTGCAGTGTCTCCACAACGACCGCCGAGTTGCCCACATTCTAACTTGTGCTGATTACTGGGTGGCCACGCTGCTGGATCCCCGTTACAAGGACAACGTACCGTCCTTAATTCACTCACTGGAGCGCGATCGCAAGATGCGCGAGTACAAGCGCACGCTGGTAGACGCCATGCTGCTGGCATTCCCATCTGACAGCGGGGCCACAGTGGAAGCACAAGGCAGAGGAGGAGGAGGAGGAGGTCGCCAACGCAACCAGGGCACCGCCAGCACCTCAGAAGGCAGGGTTAGCATGGCCGAAATGTGGAAAAGCTTTGTCAGCACGCCACAACAAACAGCAGCACCAGCAGCTCAGATGGAACGTCTTAGCAGGAGGCAGCATTTTACCAACATGGTGGAGCAGTATGTGTGCACACGCCTACATGTAGTGAATGAGGGGTCTGCCCCCTTCAACTTCTGGGTCTCCAAATTGGGCACATGGCCTGAGCTTGCCCTTTACGCCTTGGAGGTGCTGGCGTGCCCTGCAGCCAGTGTATTATCTGAACGGGTATTTAGCACGGCTGGGGGCGTTATAACAGACAAGCGCAGCCGCCTGTCCAGAGACAATGTGGACAAGCTCACGTTCATTAAAATGAACCAGGCATGGATCCCACGGGACTTTTCCGTACCTTGTGCAGAATAGCAATGGATACCGACCTTACCCACCCATTGTTCCATTTTTGCTCTTTCTCACTCTTTTGGGGTGTACCCTCATTTAAAATTTGTGAAAAGAAGCAGTGTTGGCTACCTCGTCCTCCTCCTCAGGGCCAGATTAATGTAGGGGCTATTGGAGCTGCAGCTCCAGGCCCCTACCTTTTATATAGGCCCCGGGTTGGCCATATTCACTGTTACCGCTCTTCTGTCACTTGTAAACACAGAAGTCTGGCTTCTATGCTCGCTTCCCCAGGCAGCACCCTCAGAACCTCCCCACACAGCGTGAAGGCCGGACAAGGAGGGACAGTTGGCGATGCATGGATGTGTTTATGGGCTTCAGAGACAGCATCCCATGTTGAATTAGGCATGCATGGCTGCACCCTTCCTCCTCTGGGTGCATGGCAAGGCACGGCCCTAAGGCCCTTCAAAATCCTCAGCACCAAGCCCATGATGCTGTTAATCCGGCCCTGGTCCTCCTCCACCGCCGCTTCCACCTACACCGCCCATAGGTGTGCGCAGCCTATTGCATTAAGGTGTGCACCCCAAAGTTGAAATACACATGCATGTGTTTGCCAGCAGGGAGAGTAATGTATCGGGGCCATGTACCTGTAGGCAAGGAGAAATAGAGCAGAGCAGGTCCCAGGGAGATCTTTCCCATCTCCTCACTGGCAATGCTATGTGCCCTAGGTGATTAGGGTGTGCCCAGGCACACCCAGCACACCCTGTGCGCACGCCTATGTCACCGCCACATCCACCACCACCTCAACCTCCCTCCTACTCCATATGGGCCTCGTCCTTCAGAGATGAAGAAGAACATTGTTTTATTTTTCTGTTTTTTTTTGTTGTTTTAAGTTATTTCCCTATCCACATTTGTTTGCAGAGCACTTGCCATGCTCTTAATTACGTTTTGCTGCCATTTGCAGCACTCTAGCCCTTTCCTTTGGTGTTTTAGAGCCATTTTAGTGCCTTAAAGTTCGGGTCCCCATTGACTTCAATGGGGTTCGGTGTCCGGGAAAAGTTCGGTAAAAGTCCGGGACACGGACCCGGACTTTTTTTTAAAGTTCGGCCGAACCCGTCGAACACGGACATCTAGGTGTCCGCTCAACCCTAATTTTGACTAAACTTTTTTTCAGACCTTTGGTGACCAAATGCAGTTATTTTGACTAAAAAAGGCTTTTTAGACACTTGGAGACCAAAAAAGAGTAATTTTGACCAAAGAAATTTTTTCAGGCCATTGGAGCCCAAATGGCCGGTTTAAGACAAATCTTGTCTAAAACCGGCTTTTTAAGGCTCTAAAAGACAAAAATATAGTCATTTTGACTAAAAAAATTTTCAGACCTTTGGTGACCAAATGCCGTTATTTTGACTAAAAAAGGCTTTTTAGACACTTGGAGACCAAAATAGAGTCATTTTGACCAAAAAATTTTTTTTAGGCCATTGGAGCCAAATGTCTAAAATCTTGTCTGAAACCGGCTTTTTAAGGCTCTAAAAGACAAAAATATAGTCATTTTGACAAAATTTTTTCAGACCTTTGGTTACCAAATGCAGTTATTTTGACTAAAAAAGGCCTTTTAGACACCCGGAGACCAAAATAGAGTCATTTTGACCGAAAATTTTTTTCAGGCCATTGGAGCCCAAATGGCCGGTTTTAGACAAATCTTGTCTAAAACCGGCTTTTTAAGGCTCTAAAAGACAAAAAATACAGTCAATTTGACTAAATATTTTTTCAGGTCTTTGGTGACCAATTGCAGTTATTTTGACTAAAAAAGGCTTTTTAGACACTTGGAGACCAATCCCATCTGTTTCCCATCCATCTATTATCAGCATGTCCTTTCTTTTGTGAAGACACTTATACACTCAGGTTGAGCAGTGTTATTTAGTGTCAGGTTCTGCAAGATACGCAGGATGCCTTGTTGTTGGCCTTGCAGCTTCCGCATGCATTTGCAAATGTGTGTTAACTAAACTCCTGTTTTTAACCTATATTGTTAGACAGGTTTATTTGGTTTGTTAGCAGACTGGTGGGTAAGTATTTCAAACTAGGGACACAAACTGTTTTTCACACACCTTCATTTATCCCCCTTGCTTTCTTTGAATTTTTTTTCAGATCTTTGGTGACCAAGTGCAGTTATTTTGACTAAAAAAGGCTTTTTAGACACTTGGAGACCAAAATAGAGTCATTTTGACCAAAAAAATATTTACGGGCCATTGGAGCCCAAATGGCCAGTTTTAGACAAATCTTGTCTAAAACCGGCTTTTTAAGGCTCTAAAAGACAAAAATACAGTCATTTTGACAAATTTTTTTTATCAGACCTTTGGTGACCAAATTCAGTTATTTTGACTAAAAAGGCTTTTTAGACACTTGAAGACCAAAATAGAGTCATTTTGACCCAAAAAATTTTTCAGGCCGTTGAAACTCAAATGGCCGGTTTTAGACAAATCTTGTCTAAAACCGGCTTTTTAACCACTTAACCGGTTGCCGACCGCCGCACGACTATATACTGCGGCGGTCAGCCCCGGCCAGGCAGAGTGACGTAGCGGTACGTCACTAGCCCTCGCCACTCTGGTGCGCGCGCGCGCGCACCCGCGGTCCCGCCGATGACTCGATTGGGGTCAGAACCGATCAGTCATCAGGTCCAGGCCAATCATTTTTGGTCTGGACCTGTTGATCGGTCCTGCCCAATCAGATCTCCCTCTAAGCCTGTGAAATGTAAACACAGGCTTAGAGGAGATGTGCCCTCCCCTCCCAACGGTCTTTTTGGATCCAGCGTGAGAGGAGAGCACATCTAATTGTAAGTACAGCACCAAGCACGTACATACACACTTAGATAGGCACATTTCACCCCCGATCGCCCCCCCCAATTAACCCCTACAGCACCTGACACAACACACACTATATACAGCATATAGCATTTACCTATATACCTATATAAGTGTGATTTGTGAACAGGTGTAGCACTTGCGACCCCCCCTTTTCCACTCAAATTACCCCCCACCCCCCCTAATAAAGATTTAACCCACTGATCTCCCCTGACCCCCCCCCCCCTGATCACCGCCGTTAACCCCTACACCCTCTGTCACATCAGCACTAATACAAACGCAATATACGGTGTTATTGTATTTTTGTATTAGTGTCATTGTGATCAGAATTAGCGCAGGCGACTAAGTTTCTGTCCCAAGAAGGTTTAGGGTCCCTGCCACCCGCCCAATAAAGATTTAAGCCCCTGACCCCCCCTGATCACCCCTACACCCCCTGCCATAACACACACCGTATACAGTATATAGCATTTTGCTATATACCCGTATAAGTGTGATTTGTGGTCAGGTCTAGCGATTGCGACCCCCCTTTTTCCACTTGAATTACCCGCCAACCCCCCCTAATAAAGATTTGAGCCCCTGATCTCCCCTGACCCCCCCCTGATCACCGCTAGTTAACCCCTACACCGTCTGTCACATCAGCACTAATACAAACGTAATATACTGTGTTTTTGTATTTTTGTATTAGTGTGATTGTGATCAGAATTAGCGCAGGCGACTAAGTTTGTGTCCCAAGGAGGTATAGGGTCCCCGCCACCCGCCCAATAAAGATTTAATCCCCTGATCCCCCCCTGATCACCCCTACACCCCCTGCCACAACGCACACTGTATACAGTATATAGCATTTTCTATATACCCATATAAGTGTGACTTGTGACCAGGTTTAGCGCTTGCCACCGTTTCTTTTATCCTTAGGATACCCACCAGCCCCTTCCAATAAAGATTTAAACCCCTGATCCCCCCCTGATCACATCCCGTTAACCCCTACACCCTCTGTCACATTAGCACTAATACACACATAATATACTGTTTTTACTGTATTTTGTATTGGTGTCATTGTGACTTGAGGTTGCTCTAGCTAGCTAGTTTCTTTCCCAAAGGAGGTTTAGGGTCCCCGCCAACCCCCCCCCCCAGATCCCCGGCGCATAGTTTAGAAGTAACCCCTTGATTACCACACACGCACGCACGCACATACACTTCCATTTCTAGTATAGTGTTTGAACAGATCAATATCTGATCTGATCAGAGCTATACTAGCGCCCCCATAGTTTAGGGTTCCCAAAACGCGGTGTTTGCACGATCAGCACTGATTCCGGCCAGCACCTGCGTTTAACCCTTTCACCCAGGTAAGTGTAGTAATCAATAGATTACTGTCACTTACAAAAAACACAAGACACAAAACCGCTGTGTTAGCAGAGTCAGGCCTGATCCCTGCTAGCATTAGCAGTTTTTTTGGTAGCGCTTGAAATAGTCTTCGACAACCAGGTGCTTTTATTACCTGTGAGTCGCATCACTGTACGGGTAAATTTAGTTACCAAAATGTCTAAACGTTCGTACAGTGATGAAGCTATTTACAGTATAATGACCATGCCAGGTGAGAGCGATGGGGAAGCCTCACCGGCAGAATCAGGGTCAGTATACGAACCAGATGACAGCAGCGGCTCCCTGACAGACAGCTCCGACGACAGATGGGTCCCTGTTAGACCCAGGCGTACCCGACCCCATTCTGGAGTTGTTGAAATGCAGGAATCGCAGGGTGCTCGTATGGAGCAGAGTGTGGTTACTAGTGCCGCTCATTTTTCTGGCGACCTGGCAAGCGCCAGCGGCCTAGTACAACCTGGACCTAGTACAACCAGCACTGCAGTAAGACCTGGTGACGTGGCGAGTCCCCTAAGTGCAGTTGAAGCTGGTGCGGTGGCTAGCACAAGTAGTGGCCCACAGCCACCGCGTATTCGAAGACAGGCCCGTAGAGCCCATAGTGCCCTCCCTGATGCGCTGGCATATCCCAGTTGGCAACCCACTGATTCTACAGCGCCAGTACTTCCCCCATTCACTGCCCAACCTGGAATCCACGTGGAGACAGCTGGTTTTACGCCCCTGAACTTTTTTGAGCTGTTCTTCACGGAAGATCTTTTCAGATCTATTGTGGATCAATCAAATTTATATGCTCAACAATTTATCGCCGCCAACCCAAATTCGCACCTTGCCAGACGATTCGGCTGGAATCCTATAACGGTTTCCGAATTTAAAATCTTTCTGGGCCTTTCCCTCCACATGGGCATAACTAAACAAAGTGAATTGCGGCTATATTGGTCCACTAGCCCAGCTCACCATATGCGCATGTACTCTGCCTCCATGTCCAGGGGGAGATACGAGCAAATTCTGCGATTTATGCATTTCAGCGACAATGAAATCTGTCGTCCTCGGGGAGACCCTGCATACGATCGGCTCCACAAAATTCGGCCCCTCATAGACCACTTCAATCAGCGGTTTGCAGCCTTGTTTACCCCCGAACAAGTTGTCTGCATTGACGAGTCCCTGATTAAATTTACTGGCCGTCTTGCTATCAAACAGTACCTCCCCAGCAAGCGTGCCAGATACGGGGTCAAGTTGTATAAGCTCTGTGACAGGGCCACAGGCTATACAGTTAATTTCCGTGTCTATGAGGGAAAAGATAGCACTGTGGAGCCCCCAAACTGCCCAGACTACATAGGGAGCAGCGGTAAGATTGTTTGGGACTTGGTGTCACCCTTATCCGGAAAGGGGTACCATTTGTACGTGGACAATTTTTACACAAGCGTGCCACTATTTAGTCACCTGCTTGATTTACAAATTGGCGCATGTGGCACCGTGCGACCTAATCGCCGGGGCTTCCCCCAACGGCTTGTAAATTCCTGTCTTAGTCGGGGGGCGAGAGCCTGCTTGAAAACGGACAAATTGCTTGCGGTGAAGTGGAAGGATACACGGGATGTTTATGTTCTGTCCTCCCTTCACGCAGACACGACAGTCCAAATCCCTACGGCAACTGGCGTTATGGAGAAACCCCTCTGTGTCCACGAATATAACCTTAACATGGGAGGGGTGGACCTTAACGACCAGCTTTTGGCGCCGTATTTAGTTGCCCGTAAAGCCAGACGCTGGTACAAAAAAGTGTCTGTTTACCTTTTCCAATTGGCTATGCTGAACGCCTTTGTCCTATACAGGGTGTCAGGACGAACTGGACCCTTCCGGGAATTCCAGGAAGCGGTCATCCTTGCCTACCTGTACCCAGGAGGCATGCCTGCCCAACTTCCCCTTCCAGATGCAGTGAGCCGGCTGCATGAGAGGCATTTTCCTTATGCCCTCCCGAGTACCCCTACCAAAATACGACCCCATAGACGATGTCGTGTCTGTAGCAGGCGCGGATTTAGGCGTGACACCCGTTATTATTGTCCCAAATGTCCTGACCAACCTGGTCTCTGCATCGGGGAATGTTTTGAGCGCTACCATACACTAGTGGAGTATTAGTGTAGGGTACAGCACGACACAGTGTAGGGCACACAAACACAGGGTCTCGAAGGATGTTGGATGTCCATCGACATTTTGAGAGACCCAAGCTGGAAGAGATCGCAGAAGATCGCATTCCCTCCCAAATCAAGAAATAAAGGAACAGTTAGAAAGAAAAATAAAAGGATCCAAAAACTGTTGTTGTGTCAGTAATTTTATATGTCCTTCTACTCTTCTTACTGTACTTTTAAATGTCCTTTGTTTGTTTTTTCATTCTTTTGTGACCTGTTTCTCTTGCAGGTACTCGTCGGCTACCACGCATTGATTTTATATATTCTGACACAAACAGCGTTTGCGCTCAGCATATATGGATACCTTTGCTGATAGCAGCTGTGGTGATTTTCTGATTTCAGCACTGCAGTTAAAATCTTATTTTGGTATACGTGGATAGTGCCGTGTATACCCATCATTAAATTCAGTGGGTGGTTGTTTGGGCGGTTAATGATGAGAATCCAAAAACTTTTGTTGTGTCAGTCATTTTATATGTCCTACTCTTCCTAATGTACTTTTTTTTAATGTACTTTGTTTGTTTTTTCATTCTTTTGTGACCTGTTTCTCTTGCAGGTACTCGTCGGCTACCACGCATTGATTTTATATATTCTGACACAAACAGCGTTTGCGCTCAGCATATATGGATACCTTTGCTGATAGCAGCTGTGGTGATTTTCTGATTTCAGCACTGCAGTTAAAATCTTATTTTGGTATACGTGGATAGTGCCGTGTATACCCATCATTAAATTCAGTGGGTGGTTGTTTGGGCGGTTAATGATGAGAATCCAAAAACTTTTGTTGTGTCAGTCATTTTATATGTCCTACTCTTCCTAATGTACTTTTTTTTAATGTGCTTTGTTTGTTTTTTCATTCTTTTGTGACCTGTTTCTCTTGCAGGTACTCTTCGGCTACCACGCATTGATTTTATATATTCTGACACAAACAGCGTTTGCGCTCAGCATATATGGATACCTTTGCTGATAGCAGCTGTGGTGATTTTCTGATTTCAGCACTGCAGTTAAAATCCTATTTTGGTATACGTGGATAGTGTCGTGTATACCCATCATTAAATTCAGTGGGTGGTTAATGATGAGTAATACTACGCATTATTCCTGTGCTGATTTCTGATAGGTTCTCTTTTTTTCCATTCAGCCCACAGGCTGCATGAAAAAAAAAAACCTATATGCCAAACAAGGACCAGCAATGTACTGGTACGTTGCTGGACTTTGAGTGGTTGTACCAGGATGATGCCTGCAGATTTAGGCATCATCTTGGTATCGTTTTTTACAGCCAGCGGTCGGCTAACATGTAAAAGCAATCCTAGCAGGTAATTGGCCGCTAGACTGCTTTTACATGCAGTGGGAGGGGCCTCCCCCCCCCACTGCCGCCTTCCGCAGCCTTCCGTGGTTTTTCTCGGGCTCTCCTGTCCCACTGGTTAACCCGAGAGTGCAGCCGGTGGTTCAGTTATCTAACCATAGAGCTAATTGAAGATTAGAATGGCTCCAATCATCTCTATGGCCTAAGATGCCGGAGGCTACGAGCATTTCATGACTTCTTTTTCACCAGAAATAAACAGGGCCATTGGGAAATTGGGAAAGTATTTTATCACACCAATTTTGGCGTGGTCAGATGCATTAAGGTCAGAGGAGAGATCTAGAGTATAAAAGACCCCAATTTTTTTAAAAAAGAGTACCTGTCACTACCGATTGCTATCATAGGGGATATCTAAATTCACTGTGATAACAATAAAAATGATTTAAAAAAAAAATTAAAGGAAAGGTGTCAAAATAACATAAAAAAGCAAAAAAAAAAAAATTGAGCCCCCCCCCCCCCTTTCCCCCCGTGCTTGCGCGCAATGGCACATGCAAGCGTTGGTCTAGTGTCATATGTAAACCGCAATTTCAGCATGCATGTGAGGTATCGCCGCGATCACCAGATCGAGTGCAGTAATTTTTGCAGTAGACCTCCTCTGTAAGTCTAAAGTGGTAACCTGTAGAGACTTTTAAAGGTTTTTAAAAATGTACGTAGGTTGTTGCCGCTGCGCAGGCGTGCGCAATTTTTAAAGCATGTCATGTCAGGTGTCTATTAACTCGGCATAAGATCATCTTTTAAATTTTACCAAAAAAATTGGAATTATATAGTGTATTTGTGCAATAAATTTAAAAAAATGTATTTTTTTCGCAAAAATTGCGTTTGGAAAATCTGTGCGCAAATACCGTGTGACAAAAAAATTTGCAACATCCACCATTTTATTCTATAGGGCCTCTGCTTTAAATAAATATATAATGTTTGGGGGTTCAAAGTAATTTTCTAGTAAAAAAAAATATTTTTTCATGTAAACAAAAAGGCACAGAAAAGGCTTGGTTTTCAAGTGGTTAGAAGAGTGGGTGATGTGTGGATAAGATTGAGCATAAAATGCCGGGACAGTTCAAACACCCCCCAAATGACCCCTTTTTGAAAAGTAGACACCCAAAGCTATTTGCTGACAGGCATGGTGAGTCCATAGAATATTTTATATTTTGCTACAAGTGTCGGGAAAATTATTATTTCTTTTTTTTTTGTTGTTTTTTTACAGAAAGTTGTCACTAAATGATATATTTCTCACACATGCCATGTGTATATGTGAAATGACACCCCAAAATACATTCTGCTGCTTCTCCTGAGTACAGGGATACCCCATGTGTGAGACTTTTTGGCAGCCTAGCTGTGTACGCGCCCCCGAAAACCAATCCACATTTTCAGGTTTTCTAATGGCGTAAATTGCTGATTTTACCCCTGACTACCCGTCACAGTTTCAGAGGCCCTGAAATTTCAAGATAGCACAAAACCCCCCCCAAATGACCCCATTTTGCAAAGTAGACACTCCAAGCTATTGGCTGAGAAGCATGGTGAGTCCATGGAATAGTTTATATTTTGCCACAAGTTTCGGGAAAATAATTTTTTTTTTTTTTTTTACACAAAGTTGTCAGTAAATGATATAATGCTCACGCATGCCATGGGTATATGTGAAATGACACCCCAAAATACATTTTGCTGCTTCTCCTGAGTACAGAGATACCCCATGTGTGAGACTTTTTGCCAGTCTAGCCGCGTACAGGACCCGGAAAACCAATCTGCACCTTCTGGCTTTCTAAGGGCGTAAATTGTTGATCTCACTCCTTACTACCTATCACACTTTTGAAGTCCATAAAAGGCCAAGATGGCACAAAACCCCCCCAAATGACCCAATTTTGCAAAGTAGACACTCCAATCTATTTGCTGAGAGGCATGGTGAGTATTTTGCAGCTCTCATTTTTTTTGGAAAATGAAGAAAAAACAGGAAAATGCATTTTTTTTCCTCTTTTTTCAATTTCCAAAACTTTGTGACAAAAAGTGAGATCTGCAAAACACTCAACATGCCTCTCTGCAAATAGCTCAGGGTGTCTACTTTCCAGTTGCTGTTGCTGTTATATCCTTTATATATTTTATATATATATAAATATATAAAATATATAAAATATATAAAGGATATAACAGCAACAGTACAGGAAAACGTCATCCATAAACCATTGCATTCAGGTGAAAATTACAGCCAAGTAAACAAACCTGAGCATGTGCCCATGTGCATAAGAGAAGGATAAATAAAAACATTCAGTTATTCCCTCCCAATAGTAATAGGACCATGAACATCTATCACACACCTCCGTAAAGTAGCAAAATCCCACCTGAAGTACTAAGTGCAAAGGAGAAGGGAAGGGAAAAAGGAAAACAGTGGCAGAAAACTTAAAGGGAGGGGGGGAGTGGGGAAAGGAAGGGAAAGGATGGGAGGACTCTGCACGCTAGACCTTCTCAAGAAATGCTACCCTATCCAATGAGCAGCCGATCCATAACCAACTGGGGGGAGCCAAGGCCGGGTCATCCCACCAAGGTTGCCATAACGAGGCAAATTTTTATGTGAGCATTTTGATGCTGGTATGTCAGCTTTTTCCTGATTAAAGAGGCATTGACCTGTGTTATCCACTGGCCCCTGCTCGGCACCCTGGAGGCGATCCAAAATCTAGCAATTAATTTGCGAGCAATATACAACAATCGCAACACGGCAACGTGAGCATTTGGGGTCAGAGTGTCCACCTCCAGAGCACCAAGCAGACAGACCAAATGCAGTTATTTTGACTATAAAAGGCTTTTTAGACACTTGGAGACCAAAATAGAGTCATTTTGACCAAAAATTTATTTTTGGTCAAAGGGTACTCGGGTACTCTGATGACAGGTACACGGGTACTCTGATGACAGGTACTCGGGTACTCTGATGATGGGTACTCGGGTACTCTGATGACGGGTACTCGGGTACTCTGATGACAGGTACTCGAGTACTCTGATGACGGGTACTCGGGTACTCTGATGACAAGTGCTCGGGTACTCTGATGACAGGTACTCGGGTACTCTGATGACGGGTACTCGGGTACTCTGATGACAGGTACTCGGGTACTCTGATGACAGGTACTCGGGTACTTTGAGTACCTGTCAACGGAGTACCCGTCATCAGAGTACCTGAGTACCTGTCACCTACCCATCAGAGTACCCGAGTACCTTCCACCTGCTCATCAGAGTACCTGACGCCTGAAGTACCCAAGTACTTGCCGCCTGCTCATCAGTACCCATCACTACTCATCAGTACTCATCAGTACCTATCACGTATCAGTACTGATCATCAGTACCCATCAGTACAGTATCACCTATCACCTATCAGTCAGTGAGTACTACTCATCAGTACCTATCTCCTGCCTGTCACCTGCCCATCAGAGTACCCGAGTACCTGTCACCTGCCTATCGGAGTACTCGAGTACCTGCCACCTGCTCATCAGTACCAGAGTACCTGTCACCTGCCCAACAAAGTACCCGAGTACCTGTCACCCTTCATACAGCCACCATGTCCAAGTCCAAAAAGGTTTATATACGTCCTCCGTTTAAACCTAAATACCGGTGTTATGGCAGCAGATAGCTGCCATAACCCTGGTATTTTTTTAAACGGTGGACGGTTGGCTTTCCGATAAGGGTGGTCCCAGCGGCGGATTTGCCGTGGGATCACCCTTCCGGGATGGCGGAAGAGGCGCCCCCCCCCCTCCCGACGCGTTCCGGTCCTTTTCCCCGCTTACCGGACCCGCCGGCAGCGGGGAAAACGTTCCGGTCCCGAATCCTCACAGACAGGATGTCGAGTGAGGGCAAGCTTGCCCTCACTTGACTCTATGGTCTTGGAGGACCGGAGCTACGGAAAATGTTGTTGCCTAGCAACCGGTTTAAAGGTCCTTTTTTTTTCATTTTATATTATAATTATTTTTTTTTTTTCTATCTTTTAGTGTACTTGTGAGATCTGAGGACTTTTTGACCCCAGATCTCACAAAAAAGAGGTCCTGTCGTGCCTATTTCTATTACGAGGAATATTTACATTTCTTTTAATAGAAATAAAAATGATCAATTTTTTTTTTTAAACGGTGTAAAAATAAAAAATAATAAATAAAATAAATAGTAAAAAAAAAAAAAAAATTAAAGCGCCCTGTCCCCGTTAGCTCGTAGAAGCGAATGCATACAGAAACCCGCCCACTTATGTAAACGGTGTTCAAACCACACATGTGAGGTATCGCCGTGATCGTTAGAGCAAGGGGAATAATTTGAGCCCTAGACCTCCTCTGTAACTCAAAGATGGCAACCTGTAGAAATTTTTAAATTGTCGCCTATGGGGATTTTTAAGTACCAAAGTTTGTCACCATTCCGTGAGCGTGCGCAATTTTGAAACATGGCATGTTGGGTATCTATTTACTCGGCGTAACATTATCTTTCACATTATGGAAAAAAATTGGGCTAACTTTACTGGTTTCTTATTTTTTAATTAAAAAAAGTGAATTTTTTCCAAAAAAATTGCGTTTGGAAGACCGCTACGCAAATACGGTGTGATAAAAAATATTGCAATAATCTCCATTTTATTCTCTAGGGTCTCTGCTAAAAAAAATATATAATGTTTGGGGGTTCTAAGCAGTTTTCTAGCAAAACAACTGATTTTAGCTTGTAAACACCAAATGTCAAAAATAGGCCTAGGCAAGTGGCTAGGATGCATGATGATGCTCCTTGGATGTTAGGCCCCTCTATATGGCTAGGCTGTGAAAAAGTCTCACACATGTGGTATTGCCATACTCAGGAGGAGTGGCAGAATGTATTTTGGGGTGTCATTTTTGCTGTGTACATGCTATGTGTTAGGAATATCCTATAAATTGACAACTTTGTGTAAAAAAAAAAGTTTTCATTTTTTTCCCACATTTTCCAAAAACCTGTGGAAAAAAATGATATGTTCAAACGACCCATAATGCCTCATAGAATATACGTTGGAGTGTTTGCTTTCCAAAATGGGGTCATTTTGTGGACTTTTCCATTGTATTGGTGCTCTAGGGCCTTGAAAAGTGTGATAGGTAGTAAGAAAGTTTTATGTGTATTTATGCTCCTAGAACGCCTGAATGTGCTTCTTGGACGTGGAGTCTCTTTTTGTGGCCAGGCTGAGTAAAAGTCTCACACATGTGGTATCACCATACTCGGAAGGAGTAGCAGAATGTATTTTTGGGTGTAATTTTTGCTGTGTACATGCTATGTGTTAGAAATAGCTTATAAATTGACAACTTTGTGGGAAAAAAAGAAAAAAATGTTTTTCTTCATTTTCCCAAGAATTGTGGGAAAAAATTACAACTTCAAAAAACTCACAATGCCTCTTACTAAATACCTTGGACTGTCTACTTTACAAAAAGGGGTCATTTGGTCGGTATTTGTACTGTCCTGACATTTCAGGGCCTCAAGAAAGGAGATAGGCCGTCAGTACATCTGGTGTGATCAATTTTCAGTAATTGGTACCATAGCTTCTAGACTCAATAACTTTCACACAGACTAAATAATATACACTAATTTGGGTTAATTTTACCAGAGACATGTAGCAGTATACATTTTGGCCCAAATGTATGAAGAAAAATTTATTTTTTGCAAAATTTCATAATTGAAACTAAAAAAAAGTGTTTTTTTTCAAAATTGTTGCTCTTTTTTTGCATATATCACGAAAAAAAAACCCAGTTGTGATCAAATACCACCAAAAGAAAGCTCTATTTGTGTGAAAAAAATGATAAAAATTTTGTTTGGTTACAGTGTAGCATGACTGAGCAATTGTCATTCAAAGTGTGAGAGTGCTGAAAGCTGAAAATTGGTCTGGGCAGGAAGGGTGTCTAACTGCTCTGTATGGAAGCGGTTAAAGATAACAAAAATATATGCCAAAAAATCTAATATATTTGGTTATTTATTTCTTTTTGTATTGAATCGTTCATTAAAAATTTTGCACTTAATGTATTGCATTCATTGTATCATTTATTATCATAAATGTATATAATTTCAAATGATTAATAAAATACAATGACTGAGGTGAGGTGTGATAGTGCAGGAATTGGGGCTGATCTGAGGTGTGATAGTGCAGGAATTGGGGTGATCTGAGGTGTGAAGGTGCAGGAATTGGGGCTGATCTGAGGTGTGATAGTGTAGGAATTGGGGTAATCTGAGGTGTGAAGGTGCAGGAATTGGGGTTGATCTGAGGTGTGAATGTGCAGGAATTGGGACTGATCTGAGGTGTGAAGGTGCAGGAATTGGGGTGATCTGAGGTGTGATAGTGCAGCAATTGGGGTGATCTGAGGAGTGAAGGTGCAGGAATTGGGGCTGATCTAAGGTGTGAAGGTGCAGGAATTGGGGTGATCTGAGGTGTGAAGGTGCAGGAATTGGGGTGATCTGAGGTGTGATAGTGCAGGAATTGGGGTGATCTGAGGTGTGATAGTGCAGGAATTGGGGTGATCTGAGGTGTGAAGGTGCAGGAATTGGGGCTGATCTGATGTGTCAAGGTGCAAAGCTCACTTGATTTCTTACTATTATTCAAGCGGTTTACAGCAGTTACTTTATATGAAGCTGACAGTTGTTTTTTATGTATCTGGCACTCCCAATTTCTTTGAAACCATTTTTCGGCACACTGTGCCCAAAAAGGTGGTCTACCCCTTGATTAGAGTAACCCTCATCTTGTGCTGCTTCATACTATTTTTAGGACTCAACCATCAAAACTGGATTTAAAGCAAGACAAAAAAAAAAAACAGCATCATATGGCAGCTCTGATCTAAATTGGACCCAATTTATCAGATTAATCTAAAAAAGGTACCGTAATCGAATCCACACATCCTGGAACATTAAATTCTGTCATCAACCATCCCGACGAACGCCACGCCCCAGTCACGCCCCCGTCACCCCCCCCCCCCCCTCCTGGGCTGCTCAGTCCAAAATGCCCAGGCCTATTTTTTGTCCCAGTCCAGGCCTGATTCACACAGTATACAGAAGTAAGTGTCAGCATGTATAGGCCCCAAAAATTAGCTCACATGGGTTTACCTGACAGTTAAGAATGTAGTATTTGGTGGCTGTAGGTACATTAGGCATTCACAGGATACAGAAGTAAGTGTTGGCCTGTACAGTCCCCAAAAATTAGCCCATATGGGTAGGGTTGAGCAAACACGGACTGTATTATTCGTGTTCGTACCGAATAATTGTTTTTTTGTTACCCGAACACGGACCCGAAAACTTTACTGTATATTCGGGTAAAAATCTGTGTTCGGTCGTTTTATTTCCGGGTTTTGTATGCATTGGCGTGCTTTTCATGGCGGGCTTTCAACAGCCAATCAACAAGCGTTTAACTGGTGTGCCTTAAGCCATCCCAGCCATGCCTACAAATGTATTAGTAGCTGTGATTGGACATCTGAAGCATGTGACCAAGTCTTTATAAGTTCGAGACGGAGCGCCGTTATCTTGTCTAAATGACTAAATTTTGGTCTCCACGTATCTAAAAAGCCTTTTTTAGTCAAAATAACTGCATTTCGTCACCAAAGGTCTAAAAACAAATTTAGTCAAAGTGACTGTATTTTTGTCTTTTAGAGTCTTAAAAAGCCAGTTTTAGACAAGATAACTGCACTTGGTCTCCAATGGTCTGAATTTTTTTTTTTGTCAAAATGAATGTATTTGGTATTCTGTGGCTGAAGGTACATTAGGCATTCACAGGATACAGAAGTGTCGGCCATAAAAGTCCCCAAAAATTAGCCTGACAGCTAAGAACGTCGTATTTGGTGGCTGAAGGTACATTAGGCATTCACAGGGTACAGAAGTAAGCCTGTATAGGCCCCAAAAATTAGCCCACATGGGTTTAACTGACAGCTAAGAATGTAGTATTCTGTGACTGAAGGTAAGTGTCAGGTAAACCCATGTAGGCTAATTTCTGGGGCCTTTTATGACTGACACTTATTTCTGTATCCTGTGAATGCCTAATGTACCTTTAGCCACAGAATACTGCAGTCAGGTAAACCCATGTGAGCTAATTTTTGGGGCCTATAGAGGCCGACACTTACTTCTGTATACTGTGTGAATGCCTGATGTACCTCTAGCCATCCAATACTACGTTCTTTGCTGTCAGTTAAACCCATGTGAGCTAATTTTTGGGGCCTATACAGGCCGACAATTACTTCTGTATACTGTGTGAATGCCTGATGTACCTCTACAATTGGGGGGTATTTGTACTGTCCTGACATTTCAGGGCCTCAAGAAAGGAGATAGGCCATCAGTACATCTGGTGTGATCAAATTTCAGTAATTGGTACCATAGCTTCTAGACTCAATACCTTTCACACAGACTAAATAATATACACTAATTTGGGTTAATTTTACCAGAGATATGTAGCAGTATAAATTTTGGCCCAAATGTATGAAGAAAAATTAATTTTTTGCAAAATTGTATGTATGGTTAAGCTGGGCGCCAACGGCAGACTATTGGTAACGCTGTCTCTGGGCGATAGCGAGACTTACATGAGGAAAGAAGTGAAGTCGAGACTTCCTCTAACAGGTACCCCTTTATGTGTTTCCCTGGACCCCTGCTGGGTCCTCACCTGGTATTACCCCCTTTGCAGAACGCCTTTTGACCTGATCAAACTCCATGCTGATGTATTATTGAACCGCTGGCAGAAACCCACTTTCCATATTGAAAGATTCAGGCAAACCTATGACCCGCAGATTATTGCGCCTGGACCGATTCTCTAAATCGTCCAGCTTCTCTAGAATGTAACTCTGCGTTTGCCGGGCCTGCTGGTCATGAGTAAAAGAGTTCTGGACCTTATCCTCTATATCAGACACTTGGTGCTCCAGCTCAGCAAGTCTGCCTGCCTGTTCCCCCAGCTAATTCTTGAGGTGAGTGAGGCCCTGCGCTATAGCCTTATCCACCGCTGCGGTAATAGTGGGCGATAGCAGGGTGGCAACTGCTTGTGCTAGTGTGGCTATCTGCGCCTCGGGGAAGACCGATGCAGGTATACCCTGGGGGGGAACATGATGCTGTGAGACGTCCGCCATATTTGCCTCAGATGAGGCCTGGTCAGCCGCGTCGCCCCGGGGGGCTTGGGAGCTCGGCGGCGGGCCGTGGAGGACAAATTTATCCATAGAGGTACCTTCCGGAGGGTGGATGCCTGGGCTCCGTGAGGTTTGCGGGCTCGGATGGGCTGTGTGAGAGGTTTAATATGCCGCCGGGATCGGCCTTTTATGGCCGACACTTACTTCTGTATCCTGTGAATGCCTAATGTACCTTCAGCCACCAAATACTACGTTCTTAGCTGTTAGGTAAACCCATGTGGGCTAATTTTTGGGGCCTTTTACGGCCGACACATGTTCTTTGCACTGGCACTTTATTTTGCACATATCTTAAAAGTTACCCCACGGTCTGGATACACTGTTGGTTTTACTTTATATATAAAAGGTAGCGCCGTTTCCAACTACCTCCCCCCCATATGATACTTGACCCCTAATGTTTTAGGGGTTGGTTGGTGGCTGCAACCTATTTTTATGCAATAAAGTCTCTGAGAATTTATCCATAGCGCTGGTCTTTCTCCTCACCTGCATTGCATTTTACGGCCGACACTTACTTCTGTATTCTGTGAATGAAAAAAAACTTTTAGTCAAAAGGACTATTTTTGTATTTTAGAGTCTTAAAAAGCCGGTTTTAGACAAGATAACTGCATTTTGCTCTCCAATGGCCTGAAAAAATATTTTGGTCAAAATGACTCTATTTTGGTCTCCAAGTGTCTAAAAAGCCTTTTTTTAGTTAAAATAACTGCATTTCCTCACCAAAGGTCTGAAATTTTTTTTAGTCAAAATGACCTAATTTTTGTCTTTTAGAGCCTTAAAAAGCCGGTTTAAGACAAGATTTGTCTAAAACCGGCCATTTGGGCTCCAATGGCCTGAAAATAAATTTTCGGTCAAAATGACTCTATTTTGGTCTCCAAGTGTCTAAAAAGCCTTTTATAGTCAAAATAACTGCATTTGGTCACCAAAGGTCTGAATTTTTTTTTAGTCCAAATGACTATATCTTTGTCTTTTAGAGCCTTAAAAAGCCGGTTTTAGACAAGATTTTAGACATTTGGCTCCAATGGCCTGAACATTTTTTTGGTCAAATTGACTCTATTTTGGTCTCCAAGTGTCTAAAAAGCCTTTTTTAGTATAAATAACTGCATTTGTTCACCAAAGGTCTGAATTTTTTTTTAGTCAAAATGAATGTATTTTTGTCTTTTAGAGCCTTAAAAGCCGGTTTTAGACAAGAGTTGTCTAAAACCCGCCATTTGGGCTACAATGGCCTTAAAAAAGAAATTTGGTCAAAATGACTAAATTTTGGTCTCCAAGTATCTAAAAAGCCTTTTTTAGTCAAAATAACTGCATTTCGTCACCAAAGGTCTAAAAACAAATTTAGTCAAAGTGACTGTATTTTTGTCTTTTAGAGTCTTAAAAAGCCAGTTTTAGACAAGATAACTGCACTTGGTCTCCAATGGTCTGAAATGTTTTTTGTCAAAATGAATGTATTTAGTATCCTGTGGCTGAAGGTACATTAGGCATTCACAGGATACAGAAGTAAGTGTCGGCCATAAAAGTCCCCAAAAATTAGCCTGACAGCTAAGAACGTCGTATTTGGTGGCTGAAGGTACATTAGGCATTCACAGGGTACAGAAGTAAGTGTCGGCCTGTATAGGCCCCAAAAATTAGCCCACATGGGTTTAACTGACAGCTTAGAATGTAGTATTCTGTGACTGAAGGTAAGTGTCAGGTAAACCCATGTGGGCTAATTTCTGGGGCCTTTTATGACTGACACTTATTTCAGTATCCTGTGAATGCCTAATGTACCTTCAGTCACCAAATACTACATTCTTAACTGTCAGGTAAACCCATGTGAGCTAATTTTTGGGGCCTATACATGCCGACATTTACTTCTGTATACAGTGTGAATACCTAATGTACCTCTAGCCATCAAATACTACGTTCTTTGCTGTCAGTTAAACCCATGTGAGCTATTTTTTGGGGCCTATACAGGCCGACACTTACTTCTGTATACTGTGTGAATGCCTAATGTACCTCCAGCCATCAAATGCACTACGTTCTTCCCTGAACGCGTCCAATCTCGTCTGATCACGGAAGCTAAGCAAGGTCAGGCCTGGTTAGTACCTGGATGGGAGACCGCCTGGGAATACCAGGTGCTGTAGGCTTTTCCTTTATTCGTTGGCTTTCTTTTTGTTTCTACTGAGGTGCCATCTTGCCATGGCCAAGTTCAAAGGGGTCGAGGGTGGCAGTGGTGATTGCCTACAGCCACATCACCTTGAACGCGCTCAATCTCATCTGATCTTGAAAGCTAAGCAGGGTCGGGCCTGGTTAGTACCTGGATGGGAGACCGCCTGGGAATATCAGGTGCTGTAGGCTTTTGGCTTTTCCTTTATTTGTTGGCTTTCTTTTTGTTTCTCCTGAGGTGCCATCTTGCCATGGCCAAGTTCAAAGGGGTCGAGGGTGGCAGGGGTGATCGCCTACGGCCACATCACCCTGAACGTGCACTATCTCGTCTGATCTCGGACGCAAAGCAGGGTCGGGCCTGGTTAGTACCTGGATGGGAGACCGCCTGGAAATACCAGGTGCTGTAGGCTTTTGGCTTTTCCTTTATTCGTTGGCTTTCTTTTTGTTTCTTCTGAGGTGCCATCTTGCCATGGCCAAGTTCAAAGGGGTCGAGGGTGGCAGTGGTGATTGCTTACGGCCACATCACCCTGAACATGGCCGATCTCGTCTGATCTTGGAAGCTAAGCAGGGTCGGGCCTGGTTAGTATCTGGATGGGAGACCGCCTGGGAATACCAGGTGCTGTAGGCTTTTGGCTTTTCCTTTATTCATTGTCTTTCTTTTTGTTTCTCCTAAGGAGCCATCTTGCCATGGCCAAGTTCAAAGGGGTCAAGGTGGCAGAGGTGATCGCCTACGGCCACATCACCCTGAACACGCTCAATCTCATCTGATCTTGAAAGCTAAGCAGGGTCGGGCCTGGTTAGTACCTGGATGGGAGAAAGCCTGGGAATATCAGGTGCTGTAGGCTTTTGGATTTTCCTTTATTTGTTGGCTTTCTTTTTGTTTCTCCTGAGGTGCCATCTTGCCATGGCAAAGTTCAAAGGGGTCGAGGGTGGCAGTGGTGATCGCCTACGGCCACATCACCCTGAATGTGCACTATAATTGGCAAAGAAGGGAGATTGCCCGGTAACGGAATGTCGTGAATTATTAAAGGCAAATTCCGCAAATGGTAGTAATGCTACCCAGTCGTCCTGGACGAAGGTGGTAAAGCACCGGAGATATTGTTCCAGGGTCTGGTTTGTCCTCTCTGTTTGCCCGTTCGTCTGCGGGTGGTAAGCTGAGGACATAGATAATTCAATTTTTAGTAGCTTACACAAGGCCCTCCAAAAGCGTGACGTGAACTGTACCCCTCTGTCCGAGATAATGTTCGTGGGTACCCCGTGGAGTCGCACAATCTCCCTAATGAAGACTTCTGCAGTTTCTTTTGCAGAGGGGGTACCTTTGAGGGGTAGAAAGTGGGCCATCTTAGTAAGCCGGTCTACAACCACAAAAATGGCGGAGCACCCGGCCGAAGGTGGAAGTTCCACGATAAAGTCCATGGCGATAGTTTGCCAGGGCCGGTCAGGGATTGGGAGTGGTCTGAGGAGACCCCACGCCTTACTTCTAGTGGTTTTACTCCTGGAGCAAGAAACACAGGAAGACACATAACTTCTGCAGTCTTTTCCCATCTCAGGCCACCAGAAGGTGCGTTGCATGAGGTCAAGGGTCCTATGAACACCAAAATGGCCAGCCAGAGGGTGGTCATAGCAGGCAGCTAGAACCGAAACTCTGACTCCCTCCGGGACAAATATTTTGTCCTTAGCCCACAACAAACCATCCTTGCGTGACAGGGGTATCCCAGGTGGACCGGAAATTTTGGCAGAGGCTTGCTCAAGATGGGATTTCAGGCTAGTGAGCAGGAAGTTTTTCTCTGACAGGATAGTGTCAGGTACCAACTCTTCTTTAGTATTATCAAACATCCGGGACAGGGCATCCGGTTTGACATTTTTCGACCCGGGCCGATAGGTGACATGGAACGAGAATAAACAAATGGTAAGAAATATCAGCGCTCAACCCTATCAGATAGCAGCTGGACACTAAAAACAGGCACAGAAACAAAACCTGGGTAGCAAAAGTATAAACAGTAGAACAGTGCAGCGCTCTAAAATAATAAAATACAATGGAATAAAATCGCAGCTAAAATCGCAGATAAAACACAAAAGCAAAGTCCATCTATAAGAGCCAGATCAAAGGTCGGGTAAGAAGAATCAAAAAAGGTAGTGGGTGTAATAGTCCTTATAAGGTGCAAAGATTCCTAATGAATTCCCGAGGAGCCAGGTGCAGATAGCAGAAGACACACACACTCCCTCCACCTTCCAGAGTGGCCTCTCACCTTATTAAGGTATTACACGGGCATTGTAAACATAGACACATCACCAACTCCAACCTCTTGACGATCCTTCCAGTTATCAATGAAGGAAAACAATCTGTAGTAAGCATGAACCTACACAGCTTCGTACTGCACACTCCTGGATGTCTCTCCGATGACAGGGTATTAAAAGGAAAAAAACGCCAGGATAGTGTAATACTGATTTTTAATATGATTAAAATATCACAAAGTGGCCTCTTACTTGTAAAAGATGGACATCAGGCATATAACAATAGAAAGACCGGGACAGCGGGGCTCGCTCGGTGTCACTCGGTCTCCTCCGTGCCAGCGGGTGACGTCAGACGCTCGACTCCTCTTCCCTCCGCACGCGTATCGCCTCCGTGGGTGGAGGCTTCGTCAGCGATGAAGAGGATTGGTCCAACGTCACCTTATAAATAATCCTCCCCTTAATCTGATTGGCGCTGGGTTTTCCCTCTAGTTCTGGCATTAGGGTATCCATAGGAACGCTGTAGAAGGACTGGCCAATCAGATTAAGGGGAGGATTATTTATAAGGTGACGTTGGACCAATCCTCTTCATCGCTGACGAAGCCTCCACCCACGGAGGCGATACGCGTGCGGAGGGAAGAGGAGTCGAGCGTCTGACGTCACCCGCTGGCACGGAGGAGACCGAGTGACACCGAGCGAGCCCCGCTGTCCCGGTCTTTCTATTGTTATATGCCTGATGTCCATCTTTTACAAGTAAGAGGCCACTTTGTGATATTTTAATCATATTAAAAATCAGTATTACACTATCCTGGCGTTTTTTTCCTTTTAATACCCTGTCATCGGAGAGACATCCAGGAGTGTGCAGTACGAAGCTGTGTAGGTTCATGCTTACTACAGATTGTTTTCCTTCATTGATAACTGGAAGGATCGTCAAGAGGTTGGAGTTGGTGATGTGTCTATGTTTACAATGCCCGTGTAATACCTTAATAAGGTGAGAGGCCACTCTGGAAGGTGGAGGGAGTGTGTGTGTCTTCTGCTATCTGCACCTGGCTCCTCGGGAATTCATTAGGAATCTTTGCACCTTATAAGGACTATTACACCCACTACCTTTTTTGATTCTCCTTACCCGACCTTTGATCTGGCTCTTATAGATGGACTTTGCTTTTGTGTTTTATCTGCGATTTTAGCTGCGATTTTATTCCATTGTGTTTTATTATTTTAGAGCGCTGCACTGTTCTACTGTTTAGACATGGAACGAGAATCTGGAGAAGAAGAGTGCCCATCGGGCCTGGTGGGGTCTAAGTCGCTTTTCAGATCTTAAGTACTCAAGGTTCTTATGATCGGTAAATATAAGAATCGGGTGTGATGCTCCTTCTAGTAGATATCTCCACTCTTCGAGAGCGGCTTTGATAGCCAGGAGTTCCTGGTCCCCGACATCATAGTTTTTCACCGCGGGAGAGAGTTTCCGGGAAAAGAAGGCTATTGGGTGAGTTAAGTCTCTAGTTCCCTGTCTTTGGGAGATGACTGCCCCGACCGCAACGTCCGATGCGTCTACCTCCAGGAGATAGGGTAAGGCAGGATCCGGGTGACTTAGGATAGGGGCAGAGGTAAAATGTTTTTTAAGAACCGAGAAGGCGGACTGAGCTTCTGGGGTCCACTGGAAGCGGACGTTCTTCTTAGTAAGGTGAGTAATAGGGGCTATGATGTTAGAGAACCCCTTAATGAACCTCCTATAAAAATTGGCGAAGCCAACGAAGCGCTGTACTCCCTTTTTGTCTGATGGAGGTGGCCAGTCCAGAATGACAGAGACCTTCTGAGGATCCATCTCTATTCTTTCTGTGGAAATTATTAACCCCAGAAACGGTATACTGTTCTGCTCAAAAACGCACTTCTCGGCCTTGGCATAGAGACCATGCTGGCAAAGGCGACCGAGGACATTTCGAACGTGCTCGCGATGCTGCTCTAGGGATGTTGAGAAGATTAGGATGTCATCCAAGTATACGATGATGAAGATATCCAACCAATCCCTGAAGATGTCGTTCACAAAGTGTTGGAACGTGGCAGGAGCATTACAAAGGCCAAATGGCATTACCAGGTATTCGAAATGTCCGAATCTAGTGTGGAAAGCAGTCTTCCATTCGTCGCCCTCTCGGATGCTCACCAAGTAGTACGCCCCACGAAGATCCAGCTTAGTAAACAGGATGGCAGATCTGAGTCTCTGAAAGAGTTCGGGGACTAGAGGAAGGGGATAACGGTTTTTAATAGTAACTTTAGTTAAATCCCTATAATCTATGCAGGGTCGGAGGGTGTGATCCTTCTTCTCTACGAAGAAGATACCTGCCCCTGCTGGAGAGGTAGAGGGACGGATGAACCCCTTCTTCAGACTTTCGTCTACATAGTCCTTTAAGACGTCCAGCTCACGTTCAGAAAGTGGGTAAATCCGGCCGAACGGGATTTCGGCTCCTGGGAGCAAGTCGATGGGGCAGTCATCGTTTGCTGAATACATCCAGGAAATCATGGTATGCTTTGGGCACCACAGAACACACATCAGGTTCGGATTCAAGACAGAACAGAGTCTTGGGGAATTCAGGAGGAGCGGGTAGACAGGAATTCTTGCAGTAAAGAGATGGGAACTGGATGGTGCCTGTGATCCAATTGACTTGCGGGTTATGTGCTTGCAACCACGGTAATCCCAGGATAATGGGAAATAAGGAGGATGTGATAACATCCAGGCTAATCAGTTCCTTATGGCCGGAGGAGGAGACCATAGGAAGGGGAAAAGTTTCTTGGGTCACGGGCCCGGATTTGATGTGGGAGCCATCAGCCAGGAAGATGGTGAGGTCCTGAGTCTTGAGCCGGAGAGGTACGCCATGTTGCAGGGCGAACGAGCGATCAATGAAACAACGGCAGGCTCCTAAGTCAATGATTGCAGTAACTGTGTGTGGCCAGCTTCACCGCAATACAGGCACAGGTTACCCAACTGGCGACGGCGTCTCTCCTCCGGGGACAAAGCAGGCCGTATGATCCCAAGTTGTATAGGTTCAGGCGTATCTGAGGCGACTCCAGCGGGAGCGGGGTTGGTAAGAGCTGACCCAGCAGAAGAAAAGTATGCAGGATGAGCAACTCGTGGTAGCGTCCAGGCTGGTCTGAACTGCTGCGGAGATCGTTCTGCTTTGTGCTCCCGTAGCCACCGGTCGATTTGAATGGCCTGGGAAATCAAATCTTCCACGGCGTTGGGGACACCTACCCGCGCCAGCTCGTCCTTCAGTCCTTCTGACAAGCCGAGACGGAACTGATACTGGAGTGCTGCTTCATTCCAGGACGTATCGGAACTGATGCGGCGGAAGTTAGTGACGTGGTTTTCTACGGGCCTGCGACCCTGCTGAAGAACATGAAGCGCAACTTCTGCGGTGGAGGATCGCTGCGGGTCATCATAGAGCTGTGCCATGGCCTCAAAAAATGACCGTAAGGAGTTTAATGGTGCCGATGAACCCAGGACTGGGGTTCACCTAGGAGCAGGGAGATAACAAACCCCACCTTGGTGGTCTCCAAAGAAAAGGTTCGAGGTTGCAGGGAGAAATACAGCTGGCAGGCGTTGTGAAAGGCGCGGAATTTACCGCGATCCCCGGAATATTTTTCGGGAGCAGGAACTTGAGGTTCTGGTGGCAGCATCACTACGGTAGGGCCAGAAGCAGGTGCAGAGAGTGCTGCAGCAGGAGAGGAAGCAGATAATACAGGAGGATCCCCCTGAAGTGTCGTAGAGCGCAGCCGTTCCTCTAGCTGTGTGTAGCCGTCTTGAAGCGACTTTACGGTTTGAGACAGGGCTGCGAGGTGTTGGCAGATCTCTTCCAACGGTGAGGCTTCTCTTGCAGGCTCCGTCATGGCTGATTTGTACTGTTAGGGATACAAGTGGTAGCCTGATGGCAGAGGAAGGCCCCACGTGTGACAGAGGGCGGAGCTTAGACGGGAACCCCCAAGGTAAGTGACACAGGCTAACCTGAGTTGCGGAATCTAAGTATCCACCGGTTTTCGCAAGAGCCTCTAGTGGGGAGGATGGATTTTGCTGCGTGTGGATACCAGGTCGCAGTCCTCAGGGTCGCCCCACCAAGGGAGAAGCCGGTCGTGATCCAAAGGCAGATAAGCAGACAAGGGAGATCCGAGAGAATGGTCAAACAAGCCGGTGGTCAGGATGGGCAGCAGGTCAACAAGGTCAGGAACAAGCCAAAGGTCAAAACGGATATCAAACAGGTAACAGGAAGCAGGCTTCAGGAACACAGGAAGAGCTGCAGACAAGTCAGCAAAGACACAGTGCTTCTGAGCTGTTTAAATAAGGCAGCCTCTTTGCCAATTACTACAATTAGTCTGCTCTAGGTTAACCCTTTAGATTGCAGATTCATGACAGCACATCAGTGTGCTCAGGAAGCATTCCTAACAGCGGCCAATACGGAAGGCTTCGTTATATACCCGCAGCAGCACGGGCACCAACTGTTCAGCGTATCGGCTGTAAACCTCCGACGGGATACCATCAGCCCCCGGAGATTTACCAGGCTTAGTAGATTTCAAGGCCGCATAAAGTTCGTTTTCCGTAAGGGGGGCCCCAAGCACAGCCACGTCCCAGGCAGACAGAGAAGGCAAATCGCAGGAAGCCAAAGAAATCGTCAATTTCTTGTGAGTCAGCCGAGATCTTAGAGGAGTAAAGATCAGCATAAAACTTCCCAAGTACTCTCCGTATGTCAGCCGTGGCATGCTAGAGCACCCCCTGAGAATCCTTAATCTGGGGTATAAATGCCGCAAGCTGCTGCGAGCGAACCAGCATGGCCAACATATGACCCGTGTTTTCTCCCTTCTCAAAATACCTCTGCTGCAAGAAGAAGTGCTTGTTTTCAGCCTTTTGAATCGAGACCGACTTGGCCATAGATTGGGCAGCCAGCCACAACCTCTGAGTATCATCTGACGGGTCCCTAACATAAGTTTCCTCTGTTCTAGTCACTGCGTCCAACACAGTATTCTCCCATTGCCTGGTGTCCGTTTTAATGACATTAACCGTACGTATAAACGGACCTCCCATGAATGCCTTAGCCGCATCCCACACCACCCCCACCTCTGCGGATTCCAAATTGTCAGCAAAAAGGACGTTAGTTTGGGTGGCAGGGGATCAGGACTAGGAAAGAGCGTCAGCCAGAATGCATTGAGTTTCCAAAGGGATTTTCCCGCCACGACCACCAGAGGCAGTAGCGAACCATTACCCAGCCCCAGATCTATCCTAGACAATCCCGAGTGTGACGCCGAGAAGCATGAAAACTTTCGTACCTCAGGGTGGCCCATCCTCCAGACATCTGTCAGTCCGAGTTCACCCACCAACCGAGCAAGGGGCATAGCCCCCTCGGCCAGCATAGGTCCACAGGAGTGAGAGGAAAACCTATCCCAGGCAGAGTCAAGTACAGCAGTAAAGTCCCCCAACATCAGCAGGGGCACATCAGGAAGTTGAGCAATATGTGGCATGATAAGTTTAAGCACCCCTGCAGAATACGGGGGGGGGGGGCACAAGTACACACCTAAGGCTTGCTAGTTGGCAGGATAAAACAAACCGGCCCTCAGGGTCAATCACAGACTTTGAGCATAGAAACCGTACCCCCTTCTTAATCAAAATACACACTCCTCTTGAATAAGTGGAGTAAACAGAGTGGAACTGGTGACTAAATACGCTAGGAGCTAGACACGGGGAAGTGGAAGGAGACATATGGGTCTCCTGCAGGCAAACCACATCTGCCTGCAGGCGTTTGATGGTGCGGAGCACCGCCGTCCTCTTTACCGGGCTGCCGAGGCCCCGCACATTCCAGGACATCACACAAATATTATCAGCCATAGTCAAAATGTAGCCATACACGGAGCGTCAGGCAACCCGGCCAGGGAGGCGAAAGAGGGCACCCAGAAAGGGTGAACCCACTACACCCCATCAGCACAGCCCAGCTATATAGAGAGAGCAACAGGAGTAGTCGCCCAGCCCACACAGTACCGGTGCAGCCCCAGCATAGAGAACAGTCAATAGGAACATCCACAGCATAGGGTAAAATAATAGCAGTAGAGCGACAAAGTACATGCAGGAAAAGCAAAAATCGAACCAAAGTCCAGGACCAGAAAAAAGGCAAAAAGGGGGGAACAAAAAGGCAATACACGTCTGCCACGTGTGGGGGAAGGGACGAGTCAATAGGGCATGTCCAGTCACGACCAAGGGGGGGAAACCGGAGAGGGACCACTGATACCAGTCTCCTCAAAATTAGCAACCATGTGAGAGGTAGCAACCATTAGTGCAGCAGAAGAGCTCCCATCATAACAGGAAAAGTGTGTGTAACATCAAGTGCCAAGTATAGGCAGGAGAACCGAAAGGATCCATGACCGGCCGAAAAGAGTACAAAAGTTCCAAAAAGTAGAAACGATCCTCAAAGGTCTTCTCGCCTGGGGGAAGTGGCCGCCCGCAGGGCCCCACCATTAGCATCCAGCCATTGAAGAGCAGCAGAAGGCTTATCAAAGAACAACACCTCATCCCGGGCCACCACCCGGAGCCTGGAAGGGTACAGCATAGCGTATTGAACATTCAAGTCCCGCAATCTCCTCTTGACCTCTACGAATTTTGCACGCTGTTTCTGCACCACCGAAGAGTAATTGGGAAACAGGGAGATCCTTGAGTTGTCAATCTTGAGCCTCCCCTGCATTCCCCTGGCTTTAGTAATTGAGGAATTTGAAGATGAAAGTGCGCGGGGGGGGGGGGGGCTCCAGGAGGAAGAGGTCGCATAGGCACCCTATGAGCACGTTCCACCGAAAACATGGAAGTAAAGGATTCTTGCTCAAAAGTAGAGAGCAGCCATTGTTCAAAGAAAGCCACAGGATCTTCACCTTCCGCCCGCTCAGGGATCCCAATTGCTCTGATATTACTCCGTCTCATCCTATTCTCCAAGTCATCCAGACGTGCAGCTTGATGGGCTGAGAGCAGGGCAGTATGTTTCACTTCCCTTTGCAAAGGCGCCATGTCATCCTCCAGGGAGCTGACCCTGCCTTCCACTGCCACTGTCCTCTCCCTCAATTTCTGCATATCATGCCTCATGAACGATATCTCAGACTTGACCCCCTTTAACTCCGCTGTCAGGGCCGTAATTGAGGTGGTACAGGTGGTAACCGCAGCCATAATGTCCCGCATAAGGCAGCCTGTTTGCCAATTACTGCAATTAGTCTGCTCTAGGTTAACCCTTTAGATTGCAGATTCATGACAGCACATCAGTGTGCTCAGGAAGCATTCCTAACAGCGGCCAATACGGAAGGCTTCGTTATATACCCGCAGCAGCACGGGCACCAACTGTTCAGCGTATCGGCTGTAAACCTCCGATGGGATACCATCAGCCCCCGGAGATTTACCAGGCTTAGTAGATTTCAAGGCCGCATAAAGTTCGTTTTCCGTAAGGGGGGCCCCAAGCACAGCCACGTCCCAGGCAGACAGAGAAGGCAAATCGCAGGAAGCCAAAAAAATCATCAATTTCTCGTGAGTCAGCCGAGATCTTAGAGGAGTAAAGATCAGCAAAAAACTTCCCAAGTACTCTCCGTATGTCAGCCGTGGCATGCCAGAGCACCCCCTGAGGATCCTTAATCTGGGGTATAAATGCCGCAGGCTGCCGCGAGCGAACCAGCATGGCCAACATATGACCCGTGTTTTCTCCCTTCTCAAAATACCTCTGCTGCAAGAAGAAGCGCTTGTTTTCAGCCTTTTGAATCGAGACCGACTTGGCCATAGATTGGGCAGCCAGCCACGACCTCTGAGTATCATCTGACGGGTCCCTAACATAAGTTTCCTCCGCTCTAGTCACTGCGTCCAACACAGTATTCTCCCATTGCCTGGTGTCCGTTTTAATGGCATTAACCGTACGTATAAACTGACCTCCCATGAATGCCTTAGCCGCATCCCACACCACCCCCACCTCTGCGGATTCCAAATTGTCAGCAAAAAAGGACGTTAGTTTGGGTGGCAGGGGATCAGGACTAGGAAAGAGCGTCAGCCAGAATGCATTGAGTTTCCAAAGGGATTTCCCCGCCACGACCACCATAGGCAGTAGCGAACCATTACCCAGCTCCAGATCTATCTTAGACAATCCCAAGTGTGACGCCGAGAAGCACGAAAACTTTCGTACCTCAGGGTGGCCCATCCTCCAGACATCTGTCAGTCCGAGTTCACCCACCAACCGAGCAAGGGGCGTAGCCCCCCCGGCCAGCATGGGTCCACCGGAGTGAGAGGAAAACCTATCCCAGGCAGAGTCAAGTACAGCAGTAAAGTCCCCCAACATCAGCAGGGGCACATCAGGAAGTTGAGCAATATGTGGCACGATAAGTTTAAGTACCCCTGCAGAATACAGGGGGGGCACAAGTACACACCTAAGGCTTGCTAGTTGGCAGGATAAAACAAACCGGCCCTCAGGGTCAATCACAGACTTTGAGCATAGAAACCGTACCCCCTTCTTAATCAAAATACACACCCCTCTCGAATAAGTGGAGTAAACAGAGTGGAACTGGTGACTAAATACGCTAGGAGCTAGACACAGGGAAGTGGAAGGAGACATATGGGTCTCCTGCAGGCAAACCACATCTGCCTGCAGGTGTTTGATGGTGCGGAGCACCGCCGTCCTCTTTACCGGGTTGCCGAGGCCCCGCACATTCCAGGACATCACACAAATATTATCAGCCATAGTCAAAATGTAGCCATACACGGAGCGTCAGGCAACCCGGCCAGGGAGGTGAAAGAGGGCACCCAGAAAGGGTGAACCCACTACACCCCATCAGCACAGCCCAGCTATATAGAGAGAGCAACAGGAGTAGTCGCCCAGCCCACACAGTACCGGTGCAGCCCCAGCATAGAGAACAGTCAATAGGAACATCCACAGCATAGGGTAAAATAATAGCAGTAGAGCGACAAAGTACATGCAGGAAAAGCAAAAATCGAACCAAAGTCCAGGACCAGAAAAAAGGCAAAAAGGGGGGAACAAAAAGGCAATACACGTCTGCCACGTGTGGGGGAAGGGACGAGTCAATAGGGCATGTCCAGTCACGACCAAGGGGGGGGAAACCGGAGAGGGACCACCGATGCCAGTGTAGTCTCCTCAAAATTAGCAACCATGTGAGAGGTAGCAACCATTAGTGCAGCAGAAGAGCTCTCATCATAACAGGAAAAGTGTGTGTAATATCAAGTGCCAGGTATAGGCAGGAGAACCGAAAGGATCCATGACCGGCCGAAAAGAGTAGAAAAGTTCCAAAAAGTAGAAACGATCCTCAAAGGTCTTCTCGCCTGGGGGAAGTGGCCGCCCGCAGGGCCCCACCATTAGCATCCAGCCATTGAACAGCAGCAGAAGGCTTGTCAAAGAACAACACCTCATCCCGGACCACCACCCGGAGCCTGGAAGGGTACAGCATAGCGTATTGAACATTCAAGTCCCGCAATCTCCACTTGACCTCTACGAATTTCGCACGCTGTTTCTGCACCACCGCAGAGTAATCGGGGAACAGGGAGATCCTTGAGTTGTCAATCTTGAGCCTCCCCTGCATTCCCCTGGAATTGAGGAATTTGAAGATGAAAGTGCGCGGGGGGGGGGGCTCCAGGAGGAAGAAGTCGCATAGGCACCCTATGAGCACGTTCCACTGAAAACATGGAAGTAAAGGATTCTTGCCCAAAAGTAGAGAGCAGCCATTTTTCAATGAAAGCCACAGGATCTTTACCTTCCGCCCGCTCAAGGATCCCAATTGCTCTATATTACTCCATCTCATCCTATTCTCCAAGTCATCCAGACGTGCAGCTTGCTGGGCTGAGAGCAGGGCAGTATGTTTCACTTCCCTTTGCAAAGGCGCCATGTCATCCTCCAGGGAGCTGACCCTGCCTTCCACTGCCACTGTCCTCTCCCTCAATTTCTGCATATCATGTCTCATGAACGATATCTCAGCCTTGACCACCTTTAACTCCGCTGTCAGGGCCGTAATTGAGGTGGTACAGGTGGTAACCGCAGCCATAATGTCCCGCAACGTGGGTTCTGTGTCCGGGGTAGGAGATGATTGCCTCAGGGCCTGGTCTGCATCTGCTGCCTCCCAATCAGCAAACTGGCGGGAGAGATCCCCTAAGGGAACAGTGTCATCCGTGTCTGAATGCGACCCCGGTGAGCCGGATCGATGGTCCTCAGATAGAGTTTGGGGGTCCCGGGCAGCAGGCTTAGCAAAAAGCTTTTGAGCAGCCTCCAGATATGTTGCCTTCTGTGCTGCGCGCTGCGAGGCGCCGCCAACTTGGATCGGGCCGGCCTGTGCGGATTTCCCTCTTTACCCTTCTTAGACATGACGGAGAGAAGATGGAGGACTCACAGGGTGATCACCGCACTCCAGGGAACACAGGGCTAAGGAGTTACACAGGATAACTACCAGGATCAACAGCGGAGCTCACAGCATGCACGTCCGCTCACACCCGCAGCTCGGCCACGCCCCCCTGAAAAAAATTTAGTCAAAACGACTGTATTTTTGTCTTTTAGAGTCTTAAAAGGCTTGTAGGCTTTTTAGACACTTGAAAACCAAAATAGAGTAATTTTGACCAAAAAAAAAATGTTTTCAGGCTATTGGTTACCACATGCAGTTATCTTGTCTAAAAAGCGGCTGTTTAAGACTCTAAAAGACGAAAAGATGAAAATTTTGACAAAAAAAAATCAGACCTTTGGTGACCAAATGTAGTTATTTTGACTAAAAAAGGCTTTTTAGACACTTGGAGACCAAAATAATGTAATTTTGACCAAAATTTTTTTTTCAGGCCATTGGTTTACCAAATGCAGTTATCTGGTCTAAAACCGGCGTTTTAAGACTCTAAAAGCTGAAAATACAGTCATTTTGACTAAAACATTTTTTCAAGATCTTTGGTGATCAAATGCAGTTATTCTGACTAAAAAAGGCTTTTTTGACACTTGGAGACCAAAACAGAGTCATTTTGATCAAAAACATATTTTTCAGGCCATTGGAGACCAAATGCAATTATCTTGTCTAAAACAAGCGTTTTAAGACTATAAAAGACAAAAATACAGTCATTTTGACTAAATTATTTTTCAGACCTTTGGTTATCAAATTCAGTTATATTGACTAAAAAAGGCTTTTTAGACACTTGAAAAACCAAAATAGAGTCATTTTGACCAAAAAGATTTTTCAGGCCATTGGTTACAAAATGCAATTATCTTGTCTAAAACCGGCTTTTTAAGACTCTAAAAGGTGAAAATACAGTCTTTTTGACTAAAAACAATTTTCAGACCTTTGGTGACCAAATGCAGTTATTTTGACGAATAAAGGCTTTTTAGACACTTGGAGACCAAATTAGAGTCATTTTGACCAAAAACTTTTTCAGGCCATTGTAGACCAAATGCAGTTATCTTGTCTAAAACAAGCGTTTTAAGACTCTAAAAGACGAAAATATTCATTTTGACCAAAAACATTTTTTCAGGCTATTGGTTACCACATGCAGTTATCTTGAAAGCCAACGAATAAAGGAAAAGCCAAAAGCCTACAGCACCTAGTATTCCCAGGTGGTCTCCCATCCAGGTACTAACCCGTAGGGATGATCGAACGGTTTGGGTCGACCATCGGTTCGACCCGAACATTGGGTGTTCGAAATTCGGCCGAATTCCGAACTTTTTGCGGTAAAAGTTCGGAATTCGGCCACCAGAACCGCCCAAAATGCACTGGTACAGGAACTTGGCTTTAAAAGCCCGTGATTGGCCCAGAAACATCAACAAAAGCCAATGAGGGGGCAGGAGTCTTCTGGGAACGTGATTGGAGTGACTACGGAGACCAGGTTCCAATCAGAAGTGAATACGCCCCACAGTATATAAGATAGCCCCGCCTAACCCATAGCACAGTGATACAGAGTCTGTTGAAGAGAGTGGAAGCATTTCTCTTACTCCTGCTTTGCTACACTATGTTTTCTGCATAGGTGAGTGCTTCTAAAGCTCCATATAGCAGAATTGCATTCAGCTTACAGCCAGTCTGTTTAGTTAGAAATACAGCGATTGTGCTGGTTTTTTGAGTTAGAAAAAAAAATAAAAATTAAAGGGACAGTGTCAGTCTTCTGCTGTATGGAGCTGTTCTTTTAGTGTGAGGAAAGGGATATCTAGTGTAGTTAGGGAACTTTGTACCACAGTAGTTAGATGTAATAATCTAGTTTCTGTAGGGAAAGTGAAAGTGAAAGTGTGAGGGTTCTGTGTAGTGAGCACGTTCCACAGTGCTGATATATCTACAGCAGGTATACGTGTTTGCTAGTCAGCAAAATACATTGCCTCAGTGACAACTTAATGCCTGTTCTTGAAAGCGTTAGGTCCACTGTGCAAAAGGCTTTGCAACTGTGCGTGACACGCATCTGCTGTGCTGTATTCAGCGACATCTGTGGGTCGCATAGCAGTGTGCGTTTTTCACTGCACAGAGTTGCCAACGCCTCAGTGACAAATATGCCAGGTAGACCAAGAAAAGGCATACGTGGCCCTGCTGCGGAAAGGGGCACAGCTTCTAGGGTGTCTAGAGGCAGGGGTGGACGTGGTGGTCAGTCCTCAGCCAGGCCACCATTTGCATTGTTCTCCGGCAGTGGCCAAGCTATACGTCCACAGTACATACAGGAGGTGGTGGACTATAATACCAAACCCTCATCATCGGCATCATCTGCAACTACAGTGACCCAGGCAGAGAAAAGTGGTCAGACTTCTGCAGTTGGCAGAACAAATAGAGATGAGTCCATGTCCACCTCACGTCCTCCCTTAGACCCAACTTCAGACATGGCAGAGGAGTCAGCTGAGCTGTTTGACCACAGTGTCGGCCATCTACTCCAGCCTGATGCTCAGTCCTTTATGGAGTCTGATGTTGGGTCTGAGGTTGAGGAGGAGGCAGAGCAAGCAAGAGGGGAGAGCAGATGGCCCGCTCCATCTAAGGCCGCACCTGTTGTCTCCCGGGCCACTATACACACCTCTCCTTGATGGGCCTTTTTTGAGACATCCCATGCAGACCGAACAGTTGCAATCTGCAAGATTTGTCAGAAGGGTATAAAACGTGGCAAAAATTTCAACCACCTGGGTACAAGCTGCCTAAACAGGCATTTGACAACCCACCACTTGGCCTGTTGGCAGGAGCATTTGAAGAACCCACAAAAGGGCCAAAGATCGGTCAGTCGGCCTCCTAGTCCTCCTCGCGCTGCTCCTCGTGCTCCACCTGCACATCAGTCTATTCCTGGCCCTGCTATAGTCACTCGTCACCTGTTGGCAGCCTCCATTGACAGGGATGATGATATAGCAGGCATTGTCGCATCTACCTCCAGCACACCACCAGCTGTAACATCTAGACGCCAAATTTTGATTCCACACATGCTGGAACGAAAAAAAATGTATACTCCCCGTCACCCACATACCCAGCATCTAAACAGTAGTTTGGCAAAACTACTGGCTCTGCAACTGTTACCATTTAACCTGGTAGAGTCTGCTCCCTTCCGTGACTTTGCAAAATGTGCAGTTCCACAGTGGCAGGTGCCAAGTCGGCATTACTTTGCCCGTAAGGCCCTGCCATCCCTATACCAACATGTGGAAGGCAATGTAGTGTCGTCCCTGGCCACGTCAGTCAGCCGTAAGATACACCTGACGGCTGACACTTGGTCAAGCAAACATGGGCAGGGACGGTACATTTCTGTCACTGCTCATTGGGTGACACTGCTTGCCAGCGGAAGGGATTGTAGCCAGAGCTCGGTGCTGCAGCCAGGTTGCCCCCACGTCTGCAAACAGCTGGTGGTGTCGCTGATCTGGGTAGATCGATCACTTCTACCCCCTTCTGCTCCTCCTACTCATCCTCCTCCATGCCCTCCTCTGCAGAATGGTCCTTTGAATATGATGAGGTACTACTTAAGCGTTCAAAGGGCTATTCTATGTCTCAGGCCAAAAGGTGTCACGCAGTGCTGCAGCTTGTGTGTCTAGGGGACAGGCAGCATACTGCCCCTGAGATTCTTGGGGCTCTGCAGGCACAGGCCCAGAGGTGGTTGACACCACGCCAGCTGCAGCCAGGGATGGTGGTTACCGATAATGGGTCAAACCTCCTGGCCGCCCTTCATCAGGGAAAGTTGACCCATGTGCTATGCCTGGCGCATGTCCTGAATCTCGTGGTACAGCGGTTTTTGAACCGGGAATGCAGGATGTGCTAAGGATGGCAAGAAGGGTGTGCAATCACTTCAGGCGGTCGTACAGTGCCACTGCACGTTTGGCCGAAGTGCAGCACGAGTTTCACCTGCCGGTACACCGCCTCGTCTGTGACATGCCCACCCGCTGGAACTCCACCTTGGCTATGCTGCAGCGCCTGTACATGCATACGAATTTCAATGAATATGAATGAATATCAATGAATATCTCAATGAATATCTCTGCGAGTACAGCACCAGCACTGGCTCAGCGCGCCTGGGCTTCTTTTCACCACGGCAGTGGCTTTTGATTAAGGATGCATGTGCTGTCCTCTCGGGATTTGAGGAGTCCACAAGGATGGTCAGCCGGGACAGCGCATGCATCAGTGACACCCTACCGGTACTGTTTTTGTTGGAGCACACTCTGCATGGCATTATGGACAGGGCCCTGGAGGCAGAGCAGCAGGAGGAAGAGGAGGACTTCCTTGCCTCTCAAGGCCCCCTTTATCCTGAGAATCCTGACCCCATTATGCCTAGCTCCCAGAGGCCCGAGCAGGATCCAGGGGTGGAAGAGGAGGAGGACGATTCTTCGGGAACTTTTGCAGGCTTTGAGGAGGAGGAGGAGGAAGACATGCGGCAATCTGCAAGGCCTAGTTTGACTCCCTCGATGGTGGAGATGGATTTTGCTGCATGTTAGTACCAGGTCGCAGTCCTCAGGATCGCCCCACCAGGAGGTGAGCAAGCCAGGGTCCAGTAGCAGATACAGCAGGTCAGGATCAAGCAGAAGCGTAGTCTAGGAATAGCCAAAGGTCAGTAACAAGTAGTTGCAGGTCGGGATTAGGCAAAAGCATAGTCGAGGAACAAGCCAAGTGTCGATAATGGATGGTAGCAAAGATACGGATGGCAGCAGGAGAGACAAGCGAGATATCGGCTGTTGAAGGCACAATATTCTGCCAACCAGGAAGTGCAAAGACGTGGCTTAAAACCGGAAGTTCATGGGAGGAACAAAGGGTTCAAAGTTCAAGGTTCAAGGCATTAAAGATTCACAGCAGGGTCATTCAAGGATTTGTCCAAGGAGCTGTCCAGCATTCCAGGTGGCTCAGCAAGTAGAGTCATTGGCAGACACACTGGAGGTCCCAGGTTCAAGTTGGGGTCCTGACATTGTGAAAATACACCTGTTAATTATATGCACATTTAAAGAGACAGCACCTTTTTTAAAAAAAACTCTAATCTTGTTCCCAGTGCACTGCATTATGTCCCCATCATACACATTGGCTGTGCAGTTGATTAGGAGCAAAAGAAAGGCACGGTTGAGCAAAAAAGTCATTTTTGAAGGTTTGGCATGCTATAATTCTGGTTCTGGACATGCTACAGAGCTGAAACGTCACAGGTACACTTTTTAGACCCCACAGACACAAAATCCAAAGAAATCTTTTTTTTTCCCAATAATTTTTTCAATAATTGGCTCTCTATCAAAAACGACAATTTTTAAGAACTTTTTTTGTGTGATTAATAGTCCCTGGGGCATGACCCAGAACCCTAGGCACTTTTTAGGGGCATTTATTGGGTTTTAGGGCTTCAAAATTGTGTTTTTTAATTACCGAAGTTCGGGTCCCATTGATTTCAATGGGGTTCTGGAATCTGAACCGAACTTTCGGGAAATTCGGGTCTTCTGGTTGAACCAAACTTTTCAAAAGTTCGATCATCCCTAGTAACCAGGCCCGACCCTGGTTATCTTCCGAAATCTGATGAGATCAGGCGCATTCAGGGTGATGTGGCCATAGGCGATTATCACTGCCACCCTCGACCACTTTGAACTTGCCCATGGCAAGATGGCACCTCAGGAGAAACAAAAAGAAAGCCAACGAATAAAGGAAAAGCCAAAAGCCTACAGCACCTGATATTCCCAGGAGGTCTCCCATCCAGGTACTAACCAGGCCCGACCCTGCTTAGCTTCCAAAATCAGACGAGATCGGGCGCGTTGAGGGTGATGTGGCCATAGGCAATTGTCACTCTCACCTTCGACCCCTTTGAACTTGCTCATGGCAAGATGGCACCTCAGGAGAAACAAAAAGAAAGCCAACGAATAAAGGAAAAGCCAAAAGCCTACAGCACCTGGTATTCCCAGGCGGTCTCCCATTCAGGTACTAACCAGGCCCGACCCTGCTTAGCTTCCGAGATCAGATGAGATCGGGCGTGTTCAGGGTGATGTGGCCATAAGCAATCACCACTGCCACCCGCGACCCCTTTGAACTTGGCAATGGCAAGATGGCACCTCAGGAGAAACAAAAAGAAAGCCAACGAATAAAGGAAAAGCCAAAATGCTACAGCACCCTGTATTCCCAGGCGGTCTCGCATCCAGGTACAAACCAGGCCCGACCCTGCTTAGCTTCTGAGATCAGATGAGATCGGGCGTGTTAAGGGTGATGTGGCCATAGGCGATCACCACTGCCACCCTCGACTCCTTTGAACTTGGCCATGGCAAGATGGCACCTCAGGAGAAACAAAAATAAAGCCAACGAATAAAGGAAAAGCCAAAAGCCTACAGCACCTGGATTTCCCAAGCGGTCTCCCATCCAGGTACTAACCAGGCCCAACCCTGCTTAGCTTCCAAAATCAGACACGTTCAGGGTGATGTGGTCGTAGGCTATCACCACTGCCACTTTCGACCCCTTTGAACCCCTTTGAACTTGGTAATGGCAAGATGGCACCTCAGGAGAAACAAAAATAAAGCCAACGAATAAAGGAAAAGCCAAAATCCTACAACACCTGGTAATCCCAGGCGGTCTCCCATCCAGAAGTAAGTGTTGGCCTGTATAGGCCCCAAAAATTAGCCCACATGGGTTTAACTGACAGCTAAGAACGAAGTATTTTGTGGCTGAAGGTAAGTGTCAGGTATACCCATGTGGGCTAATTTCTGGTGCCTTTTATGGCCGACACTTACTTCTGTATCCTGTGAATGCCTAATGTACATTTAGCCACAGAATACTACGTTCTTAGCAGTCAGGTAAACCCATGTGAGCTAATTTTTGGGGCCTATAGAGGCCGACACTTACTTCTGTATACTGTGTGAATGCCTAATGTACCTCCAGCCATCAAATACTACGTTCTCTGCTGCCGGTTAAACCCATGTGAGCTAATTTTTTTGGGCCTATACAGGCTGACACCTACTTCTGTATACGGTGTGAATGCCTGATTTACCTCTAGCCATCCAATAATATGTTCTTTGCTGTCAGTTAAACTCATGTGAGCTAATTTTTGGTTCTAAACAGGCTGACACTTACTTCTGTATACTGGAAATGCCTAATGTACCTCCAGCCATCAAATACACTAGGTTCTTTGCTGTCAGTTAAAACCATGTGAGCTAATTTTTGGGGCCTATACAGGCCGACACTTCTGTATACTGTGAATGCCTAATGTACTTCCAGCCATATAATACAGTACGTTCTTTGCTGTCAGTTAAACCCATGTGAGCTAATTTTTGGGGCCTATACAGGCTGACACTTAATTCTGTATCCTGTGAATGCCTAATGTACCTTCAGCCACAGAATACTACGATCTTAGCTGTCAGTTAAACCCATGTGGGCTAGTTTTTGGGGACTATACAGGCCGACACATACTTCTGTATCCTGTGAATGCCTAATGTACCTTCAGCCACCAAATAATACATTATTAACTGTCAGGTAAACCCATGTGAGCTAATTTCTGGGGCCTATACATGCCGACACTTACTTCTGTATACTGTGTGAATGCCTAATGTACCTCTAGCCATCAAATGCTATGTTCTTAGTTGTCAGGTAAACTGATGTGGGCTAATTTTTGTGGCCTTTTACGGCCGACACCTACTTCTGTATCCCGTGAATGCCTAATGTACCTTCAGCCACAGAATACTACATTCTTAACTATCAATTAAACCCATGTGGGCTAATTTTTGGGGCCTATACAGACACTTACTTCTGTACCCTGTGAATGCCTAATATACCTTCAGCCACCAAGTACTACATTCTTAGCTGTTAGGTAAACCCATGTGGGCTAATTTTTAGGGCCTTTTATGGCCAACACTTACTTCTGTATCCTGTGAATGCCTAATGTACCTTCAGCCACCAAATACTACATTCTTAGCTGTTAGGTAAACCCATGTGGGCTAATTTTTGGGGCCTTTTACGGCCGACACATATTCTTTGCACTGGCACTTTATTTTGCACATATCTTAAAAGTTACCCCACGGTCTGGATACACTGTTGGTTTTACTTTATATATAAACGGTAGCGCCGTTTACAACTACCTCCCCCCCCCCCATATGATACTTGACCCCTAATGTTTTAGGGGTTGGTTGGTGGCTGCAACCTATTTTTATGCAATAAAGTCTCTGAGAATGTATCCATAGCGCTGGTCTTTCTCCTCACCTGCATTTCATTTTACGGCCGACACTTACTTCTGTATTCTGTGAATGAAAAAAAACTTTTAGTCAAAAGGACTATTTTTGTAATTTAGAGTCTTAAAAAGCCGGTTTTAGACAAGATAACTGCATTTTGCTCTCCAATGGCCTGAAAATTTTTTTGGTCAAAATGACTCTTTGGTAACCGATTGCCTGAAAAAATGTTTTTGGTCAAAATGACTCTATTTTGGTCTCCAAGTGTCTAAAAAGCACTTTTTAGTCAAAATAACTACGTTTGGTCACCAAAGGTCTGAAAAAAATTTTTAGTCAAAATGATTGTATTTTTGTCTATTAGAGTCTTAAAAAGCCGGTTTTGGACATGATAATTGCATTTGGTAACCAATCGCCTGAAACATTTGTTTGGGTCAAAATGACTCTATTTTGGTCTCCAAGTGTCTAAAAAGCCTTTCTTAGTCAAAATAACTGCATTTGGTCACCAAAGGTCTGAAAACCTTTTTTAGCCAAAATTACTGTATTTTTGTCTTTTAGAGTCTTAAAAAGCTTGTTTTAGACAAGATAATTGCATTTCGTTACCAGTGATCTGAAAACATTTTTTTGGTCAAAATGACTCTATTTTGGTCTCCAAGTGTCTAAAAAGCCCTTTTTAGTCAATATAACTGCATTTGGTCACCAAAGGTCTGAAAAAAATTTAGTCAAAATGATTGTATTTTTGTCTATTAGAGTCTTAAAAAGCCGGTTTTGGACAAGATAATTGCATTTGGTAACCAATCGCCTGAAACATTTGTTTGGGTCAAAATGACTCTATTTTGGTCTCCAAGTGTCTAAAAAGCCATTCTTAGTCAAAATAACTGCATTTGGTCACCAAAGGTCTGAAACTATGTTTTAGCCAAAATGACTGTATTTTTGTCTTTTAGAGAAACACCGCTTTTAGACAAGATAAACTACATTTGGTAACCAATGGCCTGAAATAATGTTCTTGGTCAAAATGACTCTATTTAGGTCTCCAAGTGTCTAAAAAGCCCTTTTTAGTTCAAATAACTACGTTTGGTCACCAAAGGTCTGAAAAACTATTTTAGCCAAAATGACTGTATTTTTGTCTTTTAGAGTCTCAAAACTCCGTATTTAGACAAGATAACTGCATTTGGTAACCAATGGCCTGAAAAAATGTTTTTGGTCAAAATGACTCTATTTTGATCTCCAAGTGTCTAAAAAGCCCTTTTTAGTTCAAATAACTAAGTTTGGTCACCAAAGGTCTGAAAAACTATTTTAGCCAAAATGACTGTATTTTTGTCTTTTAGAGTCTTAGAACGCCGGTTTTAGACAAGATAAACTACATTATGTAACCAATGGCCTGAAAAAAATGTTTTTGGTCAAAATGACTCTATTTTGGTCTCCAAGTGTCTAAAAAGCACTTTTTAGTCAAAATAACTACGTTTGGTCACCAAAGGTCTGAAAACCTTTTTTTAGCCAAATTGACTGTATTTTTGTCTTTTAGAGTCTTAAAAAGCCGGTTTTAGACAAGATAATTGCATTTCGTTACCAGTGATCTGAAAACATTTTTTTGGACAAAATGACTCTATTTTGGTCTCCAAGTGTCTAAAAAGCCCTTTTTAGTCAAAATAACTGCATTTGGTCACAAAAGGTCTGAAAAATTTTTTTGTCAAAATGATTGTATTTTCGTCTATTAGAGTCTTAAAAAGCCGGTTTTGGACAAGATAAATGCATTTGGTAACCAATCGCCTGAAACATTTGTTTGGGTCAAAATGGCTCTATTTTGGTCTCCAAGTGTCTAGAAAGCCTTTTTTATTCATAATAACTGCATTTGGTCACCAAAGGTCTGAAAAACTTTTTAGCCATAATGACTGTATTTTTGTCTTTTAGAGTCTTAAAAAGCCGGTTTTAGACAAGATAATTGCATTTCGTTACCAGTGATCTGAAAACATTTTTTTGGACAAAATGACTCTATTTAGGTCTCCAAGTGTCTAAAAAGCCCTTTTTATTCAAAATAACAGCATTTGGTCACCAAAGGTCTGAAATAAAAATTTAGTCAAAATGACTGTATTTTCGTCTATTAGAGTCTTAAAAAGCCGGATTTAGACAAGATAATTGCATTTGGTAACCAACCACCTGAAACATTTGTTTGGGTCTCCAAGTGTCTAAAAAGCATTTTTTTTGCATTTGATCACCAAAGGTCTGAATTTTTTTTTAATATTTATTGAGTATAAACAGTACACTGAATAAATAACATGAACGGTAGACATAATCAGTTACAGAACCAGTGTTCGGAAAAATACAAATATATAAAGGATATAACAGCAACAGTACAGGAAAACGTCATCCATAAACCATCGCATTCAGGTGAAAATTACAGCCAAGTAAACAAACCTGAGCATGTGCCCATGTGCATAAGAGAAGGATAAATAAAAACATACAGTTATTCCCTCCCAATAGTAATAGGACCATGAACATCAGGCAATATAGCACACACCTCCGTAAAGTAGCAAAAACCCACCTGAAGTACTAAGTGCAAAGGAGAAGGGAAGGGAAAAAAGGAAAACAGTGGCAGAAAACTTAAAGGGAGGGGGGAGGGGGGAAAGGAAGGGAAAGGATGGGAGGACTCTGCACGCTAGACCTTCTCAAGAAATGCTACCCTATCCAATGAGCAGCCGATCCATAACCAACTGGGGGGAGCCAAGGCCGGGTCATCCAACCAAGGTTGCCATAACGAGGCAAATTTCTTGTGAGCATTTCGATGCTGGTATGTCAGCTTTTCCCTGATTAAAGAGGCATTGACCTGTGTTATCCACTGGCCCCTGCTCGGCACCCTGGAGGCGATCCAAAATCTAGCAATTAATTTGCGAGCAATATACAACAATCGCAACACGGCAACGTGAGCATTTGGGGTCAGAGTGTCCACCTCCAGAGCACCAAGCAGACAGACCACAGGATCCCTTAGTAGCTGAAAATTATACACTTTAGAGATTGTGTCAATTACCTTCCCCCAGTAGCGAAACAGCTTGGGACATCTCCACATCATGTGTATAAGTGTACCCACATCATGTGTATAAGTTGCGATTATGCCAAATCGGAGTCTGAGGAAGGTAACCCGTGATCTGCAACATCCCCTTGACACAGCGCCACACCATGCAAATCAAGGCGAGTGTGGGTAACTGATTCCCCATATTGGAGAACCCCGCTTCAAGGTGTACAAGGACACGGTGAGGCGAGTCAGGAGGGACCAATAAGGACCCAATAGGATCGAATGGATCCAAAAGACCCCAGCCCCCCATATGCTGAACCTGGAAGGCTAGAAAATATACTCTGGGGTTGGGGACTGCCAAGCCACCACTATCCTTGCCCATCTGAAGGGTAGCCAATTTAATCCTAGCCACTTTTTTGCACCAGATCAGTTCTCGGAACTGGGAGTCAATCCTATAGAACCATTTACTGGGTATCCAGATTGGGGAGTTGTGCAAGACATAAAGAAGTTGAGGAGCCCACACCATCTTAATTAGATTGACTCGCCCAGCCACCGACAAGGGAACTTTGCAGCAGAGGTACGAGGTTCAGTGTGATATACTGGGTAGGATCAGGAAACACCTGGATCCCCAAATATTTGAAGGAGTCAACCACTCGCACTGTGGATGCACAGTCCGGAAAAGGGCTGAGCTTTGGGATCAAGGGGCATTAAAACTGATTTATCCCAATTTATGGAAAATCCCGACAGGGACCCAAAATAGTCAATAAGGGACATTACCGCCCGCAAGGATTCCCCGGTATCACCTAGGTAGAGCAGTGTGTCATCCGCATAGAGTGAGATAATGTCTGCATGGGAGCCCCTTCTGAACCCCACTATGTCTGGGGAGGACCGAATCCGCGCCGCTAAGGTCTCCAGTGCCATGGCAAACAGCAATGGAGATAGCGGGCAGCCCTGTCTAGTCCCCCTGTGCAAACAGAAGGGTCCAGAAAGCTCCCCGTTCACCCTCAGTCTGGCCGTGGGGGCAGCCTACAGTACCCGCACCCAGTTCAGAAAGTTCTCTCCCACACCAAAGCGCTTGAGAACTTCCCATAGGTACACCCATTCAACACTATCGAATGCCTTAGCGGCATCTAGCGAAAAGACTGCCCGGTTCCCAGGGTTGTCTACTGGGATCTGAAGGTTCAGAAATAGTCGGCGGAGATTAAGTGCCGTAGATAAACCCCGATTGATCCCTATGGACAACCCCTTGGACAACAGAGGACAGCCTAGTGGCCAGTATCTTAGCTAGAATTTTAACATCCGTTGTGAGTAGAGATATGGGCCTTTAGGAATCCGCCAGAAGCGGATCCTTGCCGGGCTTCAGCAGGAAAGCAACTATAGCTTCGGACATAGAGGCAGGAAGGCGGCTGTTAGGGATACAAGTGGTAGCCTGATGGCAGAGGAAGGCCCCACGTGTGCCAGAGGGCGGTGCTTAGACAGGAACCCCCAAGGTAAGTGACACAGGCTAACCTGAGGTGCGGAATCCAAGTATCCACCGGTTTTCACCAGAGCCTCTAGTGGTGAGGATGGATTTTGCTGCATGTGGATACCAGGTCGCAGTCCTCAGGGTCACCCCACCAAAGGAGAAGCCAGTCAAGATCCGAAGGCAGATAAGCAGACAAGGGAGATCCGAGAGAATGGTCAAACAAGCCGGGGGTCAGGACGGGCAGCAGGTCAACAAGGTCAGGAACAAGCCAAAGGTCAAAACGGATATCAAACAGGTAACAGGAAGCAGGCTTCAGGAACACAGGAAGAGCTGCAGACAAGTCAGCAAAGACACATTGCTTCTGAGCTGTTTAAATAAGGCAGCCTCTTTGCCAATTACTGCTTTGCAAAGACGCCATGTCATCCTCCAGGGAGCTGACCCTGCCTTCCACTGCCACTGTCCTCTCCCTCAATTTCTGCATATCATGCCTCATGAACGATATCTCAGACTTGACCCCCTTTAACTCCGCTGTCAGGGCCGTAATTGAGGTGGTACAGGTGGTAACCGCAGCCATAATGTCCCGCAACGTGGGTTCTGTGTCCGGGGTAGGAGATGATTGCCTCGGGGCCTGGTCTGCATCTGCTGCAATCAGCAATCTGGCGGGAGAGATCCCCTAAGGGAACAGTGTCATCTGTGTCTGAATGCGACCCCGGTGAGCCGGATCGATGGTCCTCAGATAGAGTTTGGGGGTCCCGGGCAGAAGGCTTAGCAAAAAGCTTTTGAGCAGCCTCCAGATATGTGGCCTTCTGTGCTGCGCGCTGCTCTTGGATCGGGCCGGCCTGTGCGGATTCCCTTCTTAGACATCACGGAGAGAAGATGGAGGACTCACCGGGTGATCACCGCACTCCAGGGAACACAGGGCACCGACTGACGGTAGAAATCGGAGCAGGATAAGGAGTTACACAGGATAACTACCAGGATCAACAGCGGAGCTCACAGCATGCACGTCCGCTCACACCCGCAGCTCAGCCACGCCCCCCTGAAAAAAAATTTAGTCAAAATGACTGTATTTTTGTCTTTTAGAGTCTTAAAAGGCTTGTAGGCTTTTTAGACACTTGAACACCAAAATAGAGTCATTTTGACCAAAAATTTTTTTTCAGGCTATTGGTTACCACAAGCAGTTATCTTGTCTAAAAAGCGGCTGTTTAAGACTCTAAAAGACGAAAAGACGAAAATTTTGACAGAAAAAAAAGTCAGACCTTTGGTGACCAAATGCAGTTATTCTGACTAAAAAAGGCTTTTTTGACACTTGGAGACCAAAACAGAGTCATTTTGATCAAAAAAATATTTTTCAGGCCATTGGAGACCAAATGCAATTATCTTGTCTAAAACAAGCGTTTTCAGACTCTAAAAGACAAAAATACAGTCATTTTGACTAAATTATTTTTCAGATCTTTGGTTATCAAATGCAGTTATATTGACTAAAAAGGCTTTTTAGACACTTGAAAACCGAAATAGAGTCATTTTGACCAAAAAGATTTTTCAGGCCATTGGTTACGAAATGCAATTATCTTGTCTAAAACCGGCTTTTTAAGACTCTAAAAGGCGAAAATACAGTCATTTTGACTAAAAACAATTTTCAGACCTTTGGTGACCAAATGCAGTTATTTTGACGAATAAAGGCTTTTTAGACACTTGGAGACCAAATTAGAGTCATTTTGACCAAAAATTTTTTTCAGGCCATTGGAGACCAAATGCAGTTATCTTGTCTAAAACAAGCGTTTTAAGACTCTAAAAGACGAAAATAGTCATTTTGACCAAAAACATTTTTTCAGGCTATTGGTTACCACATGCAGTTATCTTGAAAGCCAACGAATAAAGGAAAAGCCAAAAGCCTACAGCACCTGGTATTCCCAGCTGGTCTCCCATCCAGGTACTAACCAGGCCCGACCCTGCTTAGCTTCCAAGATCAGACAGGATCGGGCGCGTTCAGGGTGATGTGGCCGTAGGCGATCACCACTTCCACCCTCGACCCCTTTGAACTTGGCCATGGCAAGATGGCACCTCGGGAGAAACAAAAAAAAAGCCAACGAATAAAGGAAAAGCCAAAAGCCTACAGCACCTGGTATTCCCAGGTGGTCTCCCATCCAGGTACTAACCCGTAGGGATGATCGAACGGTTCGGGTCGACCATCGGTTTGACCCGAACATTGGGTGTTCGAAATTCGGCCGAATTCCGAACTTTTTACGGTAAAAGTTCGGAATTCGGCCACCAGAACTGCCCAAAATGCACTGGTACAGGAACTGGGCTTTAAAAGCCCGTGATTGGCCCAGAAACATCAGCAAAAGCCAATGAGGGGGCAGGAGTCTTCTGGGAACGTGATTGGAGTGACTACGGAGACCAGGTTCCAATCAGAAGTGAATACGCCCCACAGTATATAAGATAGCCCCGCCTAACCCCTAGCACAGTGATACAGAGTCTGTTGAAGAGAGTGGAAGCATTTCTCTTACTCCTGCTTTGCTACACTATGTTTTCTGCATAGGCGAGTGCTTCTAAAGCTCCATATAGCAGAATTGCATTCAGCTTACAGCCAGTCAGTGTAGTTAGAAATACAGCGATTGTGCTGGTTTTTTGAGTTAGAAAAAAAAATAAAAATTAAAGGGACAGTGTCAGTCTTCTGCTGTATGGAGCTGTTCTTTTAGTGTGAGGAAAGGGATATCTAGTGTAGTTAGGGAACTTTGTACCACAGTAGTTAGAAGTAAAAATCTAGTTTCTGTAGGGAAAGTGAAAGTGAAAGTGTGAGGGTTCTGTGTAGTGAGCACGTTCCACAATGCTGATATATCTACAGCAGGTATACGTGTTTGCTAGTCAGCAAAATACATTGCCTAGAGTGACAACTTAACGCCTGTTCTTGAAAGCGTTAGGTCCACTGTGCAAAAGGCTTTGCAACTGTGCGTGACACGCATCTGCTGTGCTGTATTCAGCGACAACTGTGGGTCGCATAGCAGTGTGCGTTTTTCACTGCACAGAGTTGCCAATGCCTGAGTGACAAATATGCCAGGTAGACCAAGAAAAGACATACGTGGCCCTGCTGCGGAAAGGGGCACAGCTTCTAGGGTGTCTAGAGGCAGGGGTGGATGTGGTGGTCAGTCCTCAGCCAGGCCACCATTTGCATTGTTCTCCAGCAGTGGCCAAGCTATACGTCCACAGTACGTACAGGAGGTGGTGGACTATATTACCAAACCCTCATCGTCGGCATCATCTGCAACTACAGTGACCCAGGCAGAGAAAAGTGGTCAGTCTTCTGCAGTTGGCAGAACAAATAGAGATGAGTCCATGTCCACCTCACGTCTCCCTTAGACCCAACTTCAGACATGGCAGAGGAGTCAGCTGAGCTGTTTGACCACGGTGTCGGCCATCTACTCCAGCCTGATGCTCAGTACTTTATGGAGTCTGATGTTGGGTCTGAGGTTGAGGAGGAGGCAGAGCAAGCAAGAGGGGAGAGCAGACGGGCCACTATACACACCTCTTCTGAGACATCCCATGCAGACCGAACAGTTGCAATCTGCAAGATTTGTCAGAAGGGTATAAAACGTGGCAAAAATGTCAACCACCTGGGTACAAGCTGCCTAAACAGACATTTGACAACCCAAAACTTGGCCTGTTGGCAGGAGCATTTGAAGAACCCACAAAAGGGCCAAAGATCGGTCAGTCGGCCTCCTAGTCCTCCTCGCACTGCTCCTCGTGCTCCACCTGCACATCAGTCTATTCCTGGCCCTGCTATAGTCACTCGTCACCTGTTGGCAGCCTCCATTGACAGGGATGATGATATAGCAGGCAGTGTCGCATCTACCTCCAGCACACCACCAGCTGTAACATCTAGACGCCAAATTTCGATTCCACACATGCTGGAACGATACTCCCGCCACCCACATACCCAGCATCTAAACAGTAGTTTGGCAAAACTACTGGCTCTGCAACTGTTACCATTTAACCTGGTAGAGTCTGCTCCCTTCCGTGACTTTGCAAAATGTGCAGTTCCACAGTGGCAGGTGCCAAGTCGGCATTACTTTGCCGTAAGGCCCTGCCATCCCTATACCAACATGTGGAAGGCAATGTAGTGTCGTCCCTGGCCACGTCAGTCAGCTGTAAGATACACCTGATGGCTGACACTTGGTCAAGCAAGCATGGGCAGGGACGGTACATTTCTGTCACTGCTCATTGGGTGACACTGCTTGCCAGCGGAAGGGATTGTAGCCAGAGCTCGGTGCTGCAGCCAGGTTGCCCCCATGTCTGCAAACAGCTGGTGGTGTCGCTGATCCGGGTAGATCGATCACTTCTACCCCCTTCTGCTCCTCCTCCTACTCATCCTCCTCCATGCCGAATGGTCCTTTGAATATGATGAGGTACTACGTAAGCGTTCAAAGGGCTATTCTATGTCTCAGGCCAAAAGGTGTCACGCAGTGCTGCAGCTTGTGTGTCTAGGGGACAGGCAGCATTCTGCCCCTGAGATTCTTGGGGCTCTGCAGGCACAGGCCCAGAGGTGGTTGACACCACGCCAGCTGCAGCCAGGGATGGTGGTTACCGATAATGGGTCAAACCTCCTGGCCGCCCTTCGTCAGGGAGGTTGACCCATGTGCTATGCCTGGCGCATGTCCTGACTCTCGTGGTACAGCGGTTTTTGAACTCATACCCGGGAATGCAGGATGTGCTAAGGATGGCAAGAAGGGTGTGCAATCACTTCAGGCGGTCGTACAGTGCTACTGCACATTTGGCCGAAGTGCAGCACGAGTTTCACCTGCAGGTACACCGCCTTGTCTGTGACATGCCCACCCGCTGGAACTCCACCTTGGCTATGCTGCAGCGCCTGTACATGCAGCCGAGGGCCCTCAATGAATATCTATGCGAGTACAGCACCAGCACTGGCTCAGCGCGCCTGGGCTTCTTTTCACCACGGCAGTGGCTTTTGATTTAGGATGCATGTGCTGTCCTCTCGGCATTTGAGGAGTCCACAAGGATGGTCAGCCGGGACAGCGCATGCATCAGTGACACCCTACCGGTACTGTTTTTGTTGGAGCACACTCTGCGTGGCATTATGGACAGGGCACTGGAGGCAGAGCAGCAGGAGGAAGAGGAGGACTTCCTTGCCTCTCAAGGCCCCCTTTATCCTGAGAATCCTGACCCCATTATGCCTAGCTCCCAGAGGCCCGAGCAGGATCCAGGGGTGGAAGAGGAGGAGGACGATTCTTCGGGAACTTTTGCAGGCTTTGAGGAGGAGGAGGAGGAGGAAGACATGCGGCAATCTGCAAGGCCTAGTTTGACTCCCTCGATGGTGGAGATGGATTTTGCTGCGTGTTAGTACCAGGTCGCGGTCCTCAGGATCGCCCCACAAGGAGGTGAGCAAGCCAGGGTCCAGTAGCAGATACAGGAGGTCAGGATCAAGCAGAAGCGTAGTCTAGGAATAGCCAAAGGTCGGTGACAAGTAGTTGCAGGTTGGGATTAGGCAAAAGCATAGTCGAGGAACAAGCCAAGTGTCGATAATGGATGGTAGCAAAGATACAGATGGCAGCAGGAGAGACAAGCGAGATATCGGCTGTTGAAGGCACAATATTCTGCCAACCAGGAAGTGCAAAGACATGGCTTAAAACATGAAGTTCATGGGAGGAGCAAAGGGTTCAAAGTTCAAGGCAATAAAGATTCACAGCAGGGTCATTCAAGGATTTGTCCAAGGACCTGTCCAAGGACCTGTCCAAGGACCTGTCCAGCATTCCAGGTGGCTCAGCAAGTAGAGTCATTGGCAGACACAATAGAGGTCCCAGGTTCCAGTCTGGGCCCTGACATTGAGAAAATACACCTGTTAATTATATGCACATTTAAAGAGACAGCACCTTTTTAAAAAAAAACCTCTAATCTTGTTCCCAGTGCACTGCATTATGTCCCCATCATACACATTGGCTGTGCAGTTGATTAGGAGCAAAAGAAAGGCACGGTTGAGCAAAAAAGTCATTTTTGAAGGTTTGGCATGCTATAATTCTGGTTCTGGACATGCTACAGAGCTGAAACGTCACAGGTACACCTTTTAGACCCCACAGACACAAAATCCAAAGAAATATTTTTTTTTTCCCAATAATTTTTTCAATAATTGGCTCTCTATCAAAAACGACAATTTTTAAGAACTTTTTTTGTGTGATTAATAGTCCCTGGGGCATGACCCAGAACCCTAGGCACTTTTTAGGGGCATTTATTGGGTTTTAGGGCTTCAAAATTGTGTTTTTTAATTACCGAAGTTCGGGTCCAATTGATTTCAATGGGGTTCTGGAATCTGAACCAAACTTTCGGGAAATTCGGGTCTTCTGGTCGAACCAAACTTTTCAAAAGTTTGATCATCCCTACTAACCAGGCCCGACCCTGCTTATCTTCAGAGATCAGATGAGATCAGGCATGTTCAGGGTGATGTGGCCTTGAGGCGATTATCACTGCCACCCTCGACACCTTTGAACTTGCCCATGGCAAGATGGCACCTCAGGAGAAACAAAAAGAAAGCCAACGAATAAAGGAAAAGCCAAAAGCCTACAGCACCAAGCGGTATCCCATCCAGGTACTAACCAGGCCCGATCCTGCTTAGCTTCCAAAATCAGACGAGATCGGGCATGTTCAGGGTGATGTGGCCATAGGCAATTGTCCCTGCCACCCTCGACCCCTTTGAAACATTCGTTTGGGTCAAAATGACTCTATTTTGGTCTCCAATTGTCTAAAAAGCCTTTTTTTAGTCAAAAAAACTGCATTTGGTCACCAAAAGTCTGAAAACCTTTATTTAGCCAAAATGACTGTATTTTTGTCTTTTAGAGTCTCAAAAAACCGCTTTTAGACAAGATAACTGCATTTGGTAACCAATGGCCTGAAAAAATGTTTTTGGACAAAATGACTCTATTTTGGTCTCCAAGTGTCTAAAAAGCTTAACTGTCAATTAAACCCATGTGGGCCAATTTTTGGGGCCTATACAAGACACTTACTTCTGTACCCTGTGAATGCCTAATATACCTTCAGCCACCAAATACTACATTCTTAGCTGTTAGGTAAACCCATGTGGGCTAATTTTTGGGGCCTTTTATGGCCGACACTTACTTCTGTATTCTGTGAATGCCTAATGTACCTCCAGCCAGCAAATACTACGTTCTTAGCTGTTAGGTAAACCCATGTGGGCTAATTTTTGGGGCCTTTTACGGCAGACACATGTTCTTTGCACTGGCACTTTATTTTGCACATATCTTTAAAGTTACCCCATGGTCTGGATACACTGTTGGTTTTACTTTATATATAAAAGGTAGCGCCATTTCCAACTACCTCCCCCCCATAATGTTTTAGGGGTTGGTTGGTGGCTGCAACCTATTTTTATGCAATAAAGTCTCTGAGAATTTATCCATAGCGCTGGTCTTTCTCCTCACCTGCATTGCATTTTACGGCCAACACTTACTTCTGTACATGGGCACATGCTCAGGTTTGTTTACTTGGCTGTAATTTTCACCTGAATGCAATGGTTTATGGATGACGTTTTCCTGTACTGTTGCTGTTATATCCTTTATATATTTTATATATTTTATATATTTATATATATATAAAATATATAAAGGATATAACAGCAACAGTACAGGAAAACGTCATCCATAAACCATTGCATTCAGGTGAAAATTACAGCCAAGTAAACAAACCTAAACATGTGCCCATGTGCATAAGAGAAGGATAAATAAAAACATTCAGTTATTCCCTCCCAATAGTAATAGGACCATGAACATCTAGCACACACCTCCGTAAAGTAGCAAAATCCCACCTGAAGTACTAAGTGCAAAGGAGAAGGGAAGGGAAAAAGGAAAACAGTGGCAGAAAACTTAAAGGGAGGGGGGGAGTGGGGAAAGGAAGGGAAAGGATGGGAGGACTCTGCACGCTAGACCTTCTCAAGAAATGCTACCCTATCCAATGAGCAGCCGATCCATAACCAACTGGGGGGAGCCAAGGCCGGGTCATCCCACCAAGGTTGCCATAACGAGGCAAATTTTTTTGTGAGCATTTTGATGCTGGTATGTCAGCTTTTTCCTGATTAAAGAGGCATTGACCTGTGTTATCCACTGGCCCCTGCTCGGCACCCTGGAGGCGATCCAAAATCTAGCAATTAATTTGCGAGCAATATACAACAATCGCAACACGGCAACGTGAGCATTTGGGGTCAGAGTGTCCACCTCCAGAGCACCAAGCAGACAGACCAAATGCAGTTATTTTGACTATAAAAGGCTTTTTAGACACTTGGAGACCAAAATAGAGTCATTTTGACCAAAAATTTATTTTCAGGCCATTGGAGCCCAAATGGCCGGTTTTAGACAAATCTTGTCTTAAACCGACTTTTTAAGGCTCTAAAAGACAAAAATTGGGTCATTTTGACTAAAAAAATTTCAGACCTTTGGTGACGAAATGCAGTTATTTTGACTAAAAAAAGGCTTTTTAAACACTTGGAGACCAAAATAGAGTCATTTTGACCAAAAAAAATTTTCAGGCCATTGGAGAGCAAAATGCAGTTATCTTGTCTAAAACCGGCTTTTTAAGACTCTAAAATACAAAAATAGTCCTTTTGACTAAAAGTTTTTTTTCATTCACAGAATACAGAAGTAAGTGTTGGCCGTAAAATGCAATGCAGGTGAGGAGAAAGACCAGCGCTATGGATAAATTCTCAGAGACTTTATTGCATAAAAATAGGTTGTAGCCACCAACCAACCCCTAAAACATTATGGGGGGGAGGTAGTTGGAAATGGCGCTACCTTTTATATATAAAGTAAAACCAACAGTGTATCCAGACCATGGGGTAACTTTAAAGATATGTGCAAAATAAAGTGCCAGTGCAAAGAACATGTGTCTGCCGTAAAAGGCCCCAAAAATTAGCCCACATGGGTTTACCTAACAGCTAAGAACGTAGTATTTGCTGGCTGGAGGTACATTAGGCATTCACAGAATACAGAAGTAAGTGTCAGCCATAAAAGGCCCCAAAAATTAGCCCACATGGGTTTACCTAACAGCTAAGAATGTAGTATTTGGTGGCTGAAGGTATATTAGGCATTCACAGGGTACAGAAGTAAGTGTCTGTATAGGCCCCAAAAATTAGCCCACATGGGTTTAATTGACAGTTAAGCTTTTTAGACACTTGGAGACCAAAATAGAGTCATTTTGTCCAAAAACATTTTTTCAGGCCATTGGTTACCAAATGCAGTTATCTTGTCTAAAAGCGGTTTTTTGAGACTCTAAAAGACAAAAATACAGTCATTTTGGCTAAAAAAAGGTTTTCAGACTTTTGGTGACCAAATGCAGTTTTTTTGACTAAAAAAAGGCTTTTTAGACAATTGGAGACCAAAATAGAGTCATTTTGACCCAAACGAATGTTTCAAAGGGGTCGAGGGTGGCAGTGACAATTGCCTATGGCCACATCACCCTGAACATGCCCGATCTCGTCTGATTTTGGAAGCTAAGCAGGATCGGGCCTGGTTAGTACCTGGATGGGATACCGCTTGGTGCTGTAGGCTTTTGGCTTTTCCTTTATTCGTTGGCTTTCTTTTTGTTTTGAGGTGCCATCTTGCCATGGGCAAGTTCAAAGGTGTTGAGGGTGGCAGTGATAATCGCCTCAAGGCCACATCACCCTGAACATGCCTGATCTCATCTGATCTCTGAGGATAAGCAGGGTCGGGCCTGGTTAGTAGGGATGATCAAACTTTTGAAAAGTTTGGTTCGACCAGAAGACCCGAATTTCCCGAAAGTTTGGTTCAGATTCCAGAACCCCATTGAAATCAATTGGACCCGAACTTCGGTAATTAAAAAACACAATTTTGAAACCCTAAAACCCAATAAATGCCCCTAAAAAGTGCCTAGGGTTCTGGGTCATGCCCCAGGGACTATTAATCACACAAAAAAAGTTCTTAAAAATTGTCGTTTTTGATAGAGAGACAATTATTGAAAAAATTATTGGGAAAAAAAAAAGATTTCTTTGGATTTTGTGTCTGTGGGGTCTAAAAGGTGTACCTGTGACGTTTCAGCTCTGTAGCATGTCCAGAACCAGAATTATAGCATGCCAAACCTTCAAAAATGACTTTTTTGCTCAACCGTGCCTTTCTTTTGCTCCTAATCAACTGCACAGCCAATGTGTATGATGGGGACATAATGCAGTGCACTGGGAACAAGATTAGAGTTTTTTTTTTTAAAAAGGTGCTGTCTCTTTAAATGTGCATATAATTAACAGGTGTATTTTCACAATGTCAGGGCCCAGACTTGAACCTGGGACCTCTATTGTGTCTGCCAATGACTCTACTTGCTGAGCCACCTGGAATGCTGGACAGGTCCTTGGACAGGTCCTTGGACAGGTCCTTGGACAAATCCTTGAATGACCCTGCTGTGAATCTTTATTGCCTTGAACTTTGAACCCTTTGCTCCTCCCATGAACTTCATGTTTTAAGCCATGTCTTTGCACTTCCTGGTTGGCAGAATATTGTGCCTTCAACAGCCGATATCTCGCTTGTCTCTCCTGCTGCCATCTGTATCTTTGCTACCATCCATTATCGACACTTGGCTTGTTCCTCGACTATGCTTTTGCCTAATCCCAACCTGCAACTACTTGTTACCGACCTTTGGCTATTCCTAGACTACGCTTCTGCTTGATCCTGACCTGCTGTATCTGCTACTGGACCCTGGCTTGCTCACCTCCTTGTGGGGCGATCCTGAGGACCGCGACCTGGTACTAACACGCAGCAAAATCCATCTCCACCATCGAGGGAGTCAAACTAGGCCTTGCAGATTGCCGCATGTCTTCCTCCTCCTCCTCCTCCTCAAAGCCTGCAAAAGTTCCCGAAGAATCGTCCTCCTCCTCTTCCACCCCTGGATCCTGCTCGGGCCTCTGGGAGCTAGGCATAATGGGGTCAGGATTCTCAGGATAAAGGGGGCCTTGAGAGGCAAGGAAGTCCTCCTCTTCCTCCTGCTGCTCTGCCTCCAGTGCCCTGTCCATAATGCCACGCAGAGTGTGCTCCAACAAAAACAGTACCAGAGTCAGGACATGCGCCAGGCATAGCACATGGGTCAACCTCCCTGACGAAGGGCGGCCAGGAGGTTTGACCCATTATCGGTAACCACCATCCCTGGCTGCAGCTGGCGTGGTGTCAACCACCTCTGGGCCTGTGCCTGCAGAGCCCCAAGAATCTCAGGGGCAGAATGCTGCCTGTCCCCTAGACACACAAGCTGCAGCACTGCGTGACACCTTTTGGCCTGAGACATAGAATAGCCCTTTGAACGCTTACGTAGTACCTCATCATATTCAAAGGACCATTCTGCAGAGGAGGGCATGGAGGAGGATGAGTAGGAGGAGGAGCAGAAGGGGGTAGAAGTGATTGATCTACCCAGGTCAGCGACACCACCAGCTGTTTGCAGACATGGGGGCAACCTGGCTGCAGCACCGAGCTCTGGCTACAATCCCTTCCGCTGGCAAGCAGTGTCACCCAATGAGCAGTGACAGAAATGTACCGTCCCTGCCCATGCTTGCTTGACCAAGTGTCAGCCATCAGGTGTATCCTACAGCTGACTGACGTGGCCAGGGACGACACTACATTGCCTTCCACATGTTGGTATAGGGATGGCAGGGCCTTACGGCAAAGTAATGCCGACTTGGCACCTGCCACTGTGGAACTGCACATTTTGCAAAGTCACGGAAGGGAGCAGACTCTACCAGGTTAAATGGTAACAGTTGCAGAGCCAGTAGTTTTGCCAAACTACTGTTTAGATGCTGGGTATGTGGGTGGCGGGAGTATCGTTCCAGCATGTGTGGAATCGAAATTTGGCGTCTAGATGTTACAGCTGGTGGTGTGCTGGAGGTAGATGCGACACTGCCTGCTATATCATCATCCCTGTCAATGGAGGCTGCCAACAGGTGACGAGTGACTATAGCAGGGCCAGGAATAGACTGATGTGCAGGTGGAGCACGAGGAGCAGTGCGAGGAGGACTAGGAGGCCGACTGACCGATCTTTGGCCCTTTTGTGGGTTCTTCAAATGCTCCTGCCAACAGGCCAAGTTTTGGGTTGTCAAATGTCTGTTTAGGCAGCTTGTACCCAGGTGGTTGACATTTTTGCCACGTTTTATACCCTTCTGACAAATCTTGCAGATTGCAACTGTTCGGTCTGCATGGGATGTCTCAGAAGAGGTGTGTATAGTGGCCCGTCTGCTCTCCCCTCTTGCTTGCTCTGCCTCCTCCTCAACCTCAGACCCAACATCAGACTCCATAAAGTACTGAGCATCAGGCTGGAGTAGATGGCCGACACCGTGGTCAAACAGCTCAGCTGACTCCTCTGCCATGTCTGAAGTTGGGTCTAAGGGAGACGTGAGGTGGACATGGACTCATCTCTATTTGTTCTGCCAACTGCAGAAGACTGACCACTTTTCTCTGCCTGGGTCACTGTAGTTGCAGATGATGCCGACGATGAGGGTTTGGTAATATAGTCCACCACCTCCTGTACGTACTGTGGACGTATAGCTTGGCCACTGCTGGAGAACAATGCAAATGGTGGCCTGGCTGAGGACTGACCACCACGTCCACCCCTGCCTCTAGACACCCTAGAAGCTGTGCCCCTTTCCGCAGCAGGGCCACGTATGTCTTTTCTTGGTCTACCTGGCATATTTGTCACTCAGGCATTGGCAACTCTGTGCAGTGAAAAACGCACACTGCTATGCGACCCACAGTTGTCGCTGAATACAGCACAGCAGATGCGTGTCACGCACAGTTGCAAAGCCTTTTGCACAGTGGACCTAACGCTTTCAAGAACAGGCGTTAAGTTGTCACTCTAGGCAATGTATTTTGCTGACTAGCAAACACGTATACCTGCTGTAGATATATCAGCACTGTGGAACGTGCTCACTACACAGAACCCTCACACTTTCACTTTCACTTTCACTTTCCCTACAGAAACTAGATTATTACTTCTAACTACTGTGGTACAAAGTTCCCTAACTACACTAGATATCCCTTTCCTCACACTAAAAGAACAGCTCCATACAGCAGAAGACTGACACTGTCCCTTTAATTTTTATTTTTTTTTCTAACTCAAAAAACCAGCACAATCGCTGTATTTCTAACTACACTGACTGGCTGTAAGCTGAATGCAATTCTGCTATATGGAGCTTTAGAAGCACTCGCCTATGCAGAAAACATAGTGTAGCAAAGCAGGAGTAAGAGAAATGCTTCCACTCTCTTCAACAGACTCTGTATCACTGTGCTAGGGGTTAGGCGGGGCTATCTTATATACTGTGGGGCGTATTCACTTCTGATTGGAACCTGGTCTCCGTAGTCACTCCAATCACGTTCCCAGAAGACTCCTGCCCCCTCATTGGCTTTTGCTGATGTTTCTGGGCCAATCACAGGCTTTTAAAGCCCCGTTCCTGTACCAGTGCATTTTGGGCAGTTCTGGTGGCCGAATTCCGAACTTTTACCGTAAAAAGTTCGGAATTCGGCCGAATTTCGAACACCCAATGTTCGGGTCAAACCGATGGTTGACCCGAACCGTTCGATCATCCCTACGGGTTAGTACCTGGATGGGAGACCACCTGGGAATACCAGGTGCTGAAGGCTTTTGGCTTTTCCTTTATTCGTTGGCTTTTTTTTTGTTTCTCCTGAGGTGCCATCTTGCCATGGCCAAGTTCAAAGGGGTTGAGGGTGGCAGTGGTGATCGCCTACGGCCACATCACCCTGAACGCGCCCGATCCTGTCTGATCTTGGAAGCTAAGCAGCGTCGGGCCTGGTTAGTACCTGGATGGGAGACCAGCTGGGAATACCAGGTGCTGTAGGCTTTTGGCTTTTCCTTTATTCGTTGGCTTTCAAGATAACTGCATGTGGTAACCAATAGCCTGAAAAAATGTTTTTGGTCAAAATGACTATTTTCGTCTTTTAGAGTCTTAAAACGCTTGTTTTAGACAAGATAACTGCATTTGGTCTCCAATGGCCTGAAAAAAATTTTTGGTCAAAATGACTCTAATTTGGTCTCCAAGTGTCTAAAAAGCCTTTATTCGTCAAAATAACTGCATTTGGTCACCAAAGGTCTGAAAATTGTTTTTAGTCAAAATGACTGTATTTTCGCCTTTTAGAGTCTTAAAAAGCCGGTTTTAGACAAGATAATTGCATTTCGTAACCAATGGCCTGAAAAATCTTTTTGGTCAAAATGACTCTATTTTGGTTTTCAAGTGTCTAAAAAGCCTTTTTAGTCAATATAACTGCATTTGATAACCAAAGATCTGAAAAATAATTTAGTCAAAATGACTGTATTTTTGTCTTTTAGAGTATGAAAACGCTTGTTTTAGACAAGATAATTGCATTTGGTCTCCAATGGCCTGAAAAATATTTTTTTGATCAAAATGACTCTGTTTTGGTCTCCAAGTGTCAAAAAAGCCTTTTTTAGTCAGAATAACTGCATTTGGTCACCAAAGGTCTGACTTTTTTTTTCTGTCAAAATTTTCGTCTTTTCGTCTTTTAGAGTCTTAAACAGCCGCTTTTTAGACAAGATAACTGCTTGTGGTAACCAATAGCCTGAAAAAAAATTTTTGGTCAAAATGACTCTATTTTGGTGTTCAAGTGTCTAAAAAGTCTACAAGCCTTTTAAGACTCTAAAAGACAAAAATACAGTCATTTTGACTAAATTTTTTTCAGGGGGGCGTGGCTGAGCTGCGGGTGTGAGCGGACGTGCATGCTGTGAGCTCCGCTGTTGATCCTGGTAGTTATCCTGTGTAACTCCTTATCCTGCTCCGATTTCTACCGTCAGTCGGTGCCCTGTGTTCCCTGGAGTGCGGTGATCACCCGGTGAGTCCTCCATCTTCTCTCCGTGATGTCTAAGAAGGGAATCCGCACAGGCCGGCCCGATCCAAGAGCAGCGCGCAGCACAGAAGGCCACATATCTGGAGGCTGCTCAAAAGCTTTTTGCTAAGCCTTCTGCCCGGGACCCCCAAACTCTATCTGAGGACCATCGATCCGGCTCACCGGGGTCGCATTCAGACACAGATGACACTTAGGGGATCTCTCCTGCCAGATTGCTGATTGCAGCAGATGCAGACCAGGCCCCGAGGCAATCATCTCCTACCCCGGACACAGAACCCACGTTGCGGGACATTATGGCTGCGGTTACCACCTGTACCACCTCAATTACGGCCCTGACAGCGGAGTTAAAGGGGGTCAAGTCTGAGATATCGTTCATGAGGCATGATATGCAGAAATTGAGGGAGAGGACAGTGGCAGTGGAAGGCAGGGTCAGCTCCCTGGAGGATGACATGGCGTCTTTGCAAAGCAGTAATTGGCAAAGAGGCTGCCTTATTTAAACAGCTCAGAAGCAATGTGTCTTTGCTGACTTGTCTGCAGCTCTTCCTGTGTTCCTGAAGCCTGCTTCCTGTTACCTGTTTGATATCCGTTTTGACCTTTGGCTTGTTCCTGACCTTGTTGACCTGCTGCCCGTCCTGACCCCCGGCTTGTTTGACCATTCTCTCGGATCTCCCTTGTCTGCTTATCTGCCTTCGGATCTTGACTGGCTTCTCCTTTGGTGGGGTGACCCTGAGGACTGCGACCTGGTATCCACATGCAGCAAAATCCATCCTCACCACTAGAGGCTCTGGTGAAAACCGGTGGATACTTAGATTCCGCACCTCAGGTTAGTCTGTGTCACTTACCTTGGGGGTTCCTGTCTAAGCACCGCCCTCTGGCACACGTGGGGCCTTCCTCTGCCATCAGGCTACCACTTGTATCCCTAACAGCCGCCTTCCTGCCTCTATGTCCGAAGCTATAGTTGCTTTCCTGCTGAAGCCCGGCAAGGATCCGCTTCTGGCGGATTCCTAAAGGCCCATATCTCTACTCACAACGGATGTTAAAATTCTAGCTAAGATACTGGCCACTAGGCTGTCCTCTGTTGTCCAAGGGGTTGTCCATAGGGATCAATCGGGGTTTATCCTGACCAGATCTACGGCACTTAATCTCCGCCGACTATTTCTGAACCTTCAGATCCCAGTAGACAACCCTGGGAACCGGGCAGTCTTTTCGCTAGATGCCGCTAAGGCATTCGATAGTGTTGAATGGGTGTACCTATGGGAAGTTCTCAAGCGCTTTGGTGTGGGAGAGAACTTTCTGAACTGGGTGCGGGTACTGTACGCTGCCCCCACGGCCAGACTGAGGGTGAACGGGGAGCTTTCTGGACCCTTCTGTTTGCACAGGGGGACTAGACAGGGCTGCCCGCTATCTCCATTGCTGTTTGCCATGGCACTGGAGACCTTAGCGGCGCGGATTCGGTCCTCCCCAGACATAGTGGGGTTCAGAAGGGGCTCCCATGCAGACATTATCTCACTCTATGCGGATGACACACTGCTCTACCTAGGTGATACCGGGGAATCCTTGCGGGCGGTAATGTCCCTTATTGACTATTTTGGGTCCCTGTCGGGATTTTCCATAAATTGGGATAAATCAGTTTTAATGCCCCTTGATCCCAAAGCTCAGCCCTTTTCCGGACTGTGCATCCACAGTGTGAGTGGTTGACTCCTTCAAATATTTGGGGATCCAGGTGTTTCCTGATCCTACCCAGTATATCACACTGAACCTCGTACCTCTGCTGCAAAGTTCCCTTGTCGGTGGCTGGGCGAGTCAATCTAATTAAGATGGTGTGGGCTCCTCAACTTCTTTATGTCTTGCACAACTCCCCAATCTGGATACCCAGTAAATGGTTCTATAGGATTGACTCCCAGTTCCGAGAACTGATCTGGTGCAAAAAAGTGGCTAGGATTAAATTGGCTACCCTTCAGATGGGCAAGGATAGTGGTGGCTTGGCAGTCCCCAACCCCAGAGTATATTTTCTAGCCTTCCAGGTTCAGCATATGGGGGGCTGGGGTCTTTTGGATCCATTCGATCCTATTGGGTCCTTATTGGTCCCTCCTGACTCGCCTCACCCTGTCCTTGTACACCTTGAAGCGGGGTTCTCCAATATGGGGAATCAGTTACCCACACTCGCCTTGATTTGCATGGTGTGGCGCTGTGTCAAGGGGATGTTGCAGATCATGGGTTACCTTCCTCAGACTCCGATTTGGCATAATCGCAACTTATACACATGATGTGGGTACACTTATACACATGATGTGGAGATGTCCCAAGCTGTTTCGCTACTGGGGGAAGGTAATTGACACGATCTCTAAAGTGTATAATTTTCAGCTACTAAGGGATCCTGTGGTCTGTCTGCTTGGTGCTCTGGAGGTGGACACTCTGACCCCAAATGCTCACGTTGCCGTGTTGCGATTGTTGTATATTGCTCGCAAATTAATTGCTAGATTTTGGATCGCCTCCAGGGTGCCGAGCAGGGGCCAGTGGATAACACAGGTCAATGCCTCTTTAATCAGGGAAAAGCTGACATACCAGCATCGAAATGCTCACAAGAAATTTGCCTCGTTATGGCAGCCTTGGTTGGATGACCCGGCCTTGGCTCCCCCCAGTTGGTTATGGATCGGCTGCTCATTGGATAGGGTAGCATTTCTTGAGAAGGTCTAGCGTGCAGAGTCCTCCCATCCTTTCCCTTCCTTTCCCCCCTCCCCCCTCCCTTTAAGTTTTCTGCCACTGTTTTCCTTTTTTCCCTTCCCTTCTCCTTTGCACTTAGTACTTCAGGTGGGTTTTTTCTACTTTACGGAGGTGTGTGCTATATTGCCTGATGTTCATGGTCCTATTACTATTGGGAGGGAATAACTGTATGTTTTTATTTATCCTTCTCTTATGCACATGGGCACATGCTCAGGTTTGTTTACTTGGCTGTAATTTTCACCTGAATGCGATGGTTTATGGATGACGTTTTCCTGTACTGTTGCTGTTATATCCTTTATATATTTGTATTTTTCCGAACACTGGTTCTGTAACTGATTATGTTTACCGTTCATGTTATTTATTCAGTGTACTGTTTATACTCAATAAATATTAAAAAAAATTTCAGACCTTTGGTGATCAAATGCAAAAAAAATGCTTTTTAGACACTTGGAGACCCAAACAAATGTTTCAGGTGGTTGGTTACCAAATGCAATTATCTTGTCCAAATCCGGCTTTTTAAGACTCTAATAGATGAAAATACAGTCATTTTGACTAAATTTTTATTTCAGACCTTTGGTGACCAAATGCTGTTATTTTGACTAAAAAGGGCTTTTTAGACACTTGGAGACCAAAATAGAGTCATTTTGTCCAAAAAAATGTTTTCAGATCACTGGTAACGAAATGCAATTATCTTGTCTAAAACCGGCTTTTTAAGACTCTAAAAGACAAAAATACAGTCATTATGGCTAAAAAGTTTTTCAGACCTTTGGTGACCAAATGCAGTTATTATGACTAAAAAAGGCTTTCTAGACACTTGGAGACCAAAATAGAGCCATTTTGACCCAAACAAATGTTTCAGGCGATTGGTTACCAAATGCATTTATCTTGTCCAAAACCGGCTTTTTAAGACTCTAATAGACGAAAATACAATCATTTTGACAAAAAAAATTTTCAGACCTTTTGTGACCAAATGCAGTTATTTTGACTAAAAAGGGCTTTTTAGACACTTGGAGACCAAAATAGAGTCATTTTGTCCAAAAAAATGTTTTCAGATCACTGGTAACGAAATGCAATTATCTTGTCTAAAACCGGCTTTTTAAGACTCTAAAAGACAAAAATACAGTCAATTTGGCTAAAAAAAGGTTTTCAGACCTTTGGTGACCAAACGTAGTTATTTTGACTAAAAAGTGCTTTTTAGACACTTGGAGACCAAAATAGAGTCATTTTGACCAAAAACATTTTTTCAGGCCATTGGTTACATAATGTAGTTTATCTTGTCTAAAACCGGCGTTCTAAGACTCTAAAAGACAAAAATACAGTCATTTTGGCTAAAATAGTTTTTCAGACCTTTGGTGACCAAACGTAGTTATTTGAACTAAAAAGGGCTTTTTAGACACTTGGAGACCAAAATAGAGTCATTTTGACCAAAAACATTTTTTCAGGCCATTGGTTACCAAATGCAGTTATCTTGTCTAAATACGGAGTTTTGAGACTCTAAAAGACAAAAATACAGTCATTTTGGCTAAAATAGTTTTTCAGACCTTTGGTGACCAAACGTAGTTATTTGAACTAAAAGGGGCTTTTTAGACACTTGGAGACCTAAATAGAGTCATTTTGACCAAGAACATTATTTCAGGCCATTGGTTACCAAATGTAGTTTATCTTGTCTAAAAGCGGTGTTTTAAGACTCTAAAAGACAAAAATACAGTCATTTTGGCTAAAACATAGTTTCAGACCTTTGGTGACCAAATGCAGTTATTTTGACTAAGAATGGCTTTTTAGACACTTGGAGACCAAAATAGAGTCATTTTGTCCAAAAAAATGTTTTCAGATCACTGGTAACGAAATGCAATTATCTTGTCTAAAACAAGCTTTTTAAGACTCTAAAAGACAAAAATACAGTAATTTTGGCTAAAAAAGGTTTTCAGACCTTTGGTGACCAAATGCAGTTATTTTGACTAAGAAAGGCTTTTTAGACACTTGGAGACCAAAATAGAGTCATTTTGACCCAAACAAATGTTTCAGGCGATTGGTTACCAAATGCAATTATCATGTCCAAAACCGGCTTTTTAAGACTCTAATAGACAAAAATACAATCATTTTGACTAAAAAATTTTTTCAGACCTTTGGTGACCAAACGTAGTTATTTTGACTAAAAAGTGCTTTTTAGACACTTGGAGACCAAAATAGAGTCATTTTGACCAAAAACATTTTTTCAGGCAATCGGTTACCAAAGAGTCATTTTGACCAAAAAAATTTTCAGGCCATTGGAGAGCAAAATGCAGTTATCTTGTCTAAAACCGGCTTTTTAAGACTCTAAATTACAAAAATAGTCCTTTTGACTAAAAGTTTTTTTTCATTCACAGAATACAGAAGTAAGTGTCGGCCGTAAAATGAAATGCAGGTGAGGAGAAAGACCAGTGCTATGGATACATTCTCAGAGACTTTATTGCATAAAAATAGGTTGCAGCCACCAACCAACCCCTAAAACATTAGGGGGTCAAGTATCATATGGGGGGGGGAAGGTAGTTGTAAACGGCGCTACCGTTTATATATAAAGTAAAACCAACAGTGTATCCAGACCGTGGGGTAACTTTTAAGATATGTGCAAAATAAAGTGCCAGTGCAAAGAATATGTGTCGGCCGTAAAAGGCCCCAAAAATTAGCCCACATGGGTTTACCTAACAGCTAAGAATGTAGTATTTGGTGGCTGAAGGTACATTAGGCATTCACAGGATACAGAAGTAAGTGTCGGCCATAAAAGGCCCTAAAAATTAGCCCACATGGGTTTACCTAACAGCTAAGAACGTAGTACTTGGTGGCTGAAGGTATATTAGGCATTCACAGGGTACAGAAGTAAGTGTCTGTATAGGCCCCAAAAATTAGCCCACATGGGTTTAATTGATAGTTAAGAATGTAGTATTCTGTGGCTGAAGGTACATTAGGCATTCACGGGATACAGAAGTAGGTGTCGGCCGTAAAAGGCCACAAAAATTAGCCCACATCAGTTTACCTGACAACTAAGAACATAGCATTTGATGGCTAGAGGTACATTAGGCATTCACACAGTATACAGAAGTAAGTGTCGGCATGTATAGGCCCCAGAAATTAGCTCACATGGGTTTACCTGACAGTTAATAATGTATTATTTGGTGGCTGAAGGTACATTAGGCATTCACAGGATACAGAAGTATGTGTCGGCCTGTATAGTCCCCAAAAACTAGCCCACATGGGTTTAACTGACAGCTAAGATCGTAGTATTCTGTGGCTGAAGGTACATTAGGCATTCACAGGATACAGAAGTAAGTGTCAGCCTGTATAGGCCCCAAAAATTAGCTCACATGGGTTTAACTGACAGCAAAGAACGTACTGTATTATATGGCTGGAAGTACATTAGGCATTCACAGTATACAGAAGTGTCGGCCTGTATAGGCCCCAAAAATTAGCTCACATGGTTTTAACTGACAGCAAAGAACCTAGTGTATTTGATGGCTGGAGGTACATTAGGCATTTCCAGTATACAGAAGTAAGTGTCAGCCTGTTTAGAACCAAAAATTAGCTCACATGGGTTTAACTGACAGCAAAGAACGTATTATTGGATGGCTAGAGGTAAATCAGGCATTCACACCGTATACAGAAGTAGGTGTCAGCCTGTATAGGCCCAAAAAAATTAGCTCACATGGGTTTAACCGGCAGCAGAGAACGTAGTATTTGATGGCTGGAGGTACATTAGGCATTCACACAGTATACAGAAGTAAGTGTCGGCCTCTATAGGCCCCAAAAATTAGCTCACATGGGTTTACCTGACTGCTAAGAACGTAGTATTCTGTGGCTAAATGTACATTAGGCATTCACAGGATACAGAAGTAAGTGTCGGCCATAAAAGGCACCAGAAATTAGCCCACATGGGTATACCTGACACTTACCTTCAGCCACAAAATACTTCGTTCTTAGCTGTCAGTTAAACCCATGTGGGCTAATTTTTGGGGCCTATACAGGCCAACACTTACTTCTGGATGGGAGACCGCCTGGGATTACCAGGTGTTGTAGGATTTTGGCGTTTCCTTTATTCGTTGGCTTTATTTTTGTTTCTCCTGAGGTGCCATCTTGCCATTGCCAAGTTCAAAGGGGTTCAAAGGGGTTCAAAGGGGTCGAAAGTGGCAGTGGTGATAGCCTACGACCACATCACCCTGAACGTGTCTGATTTTGGAAGCTAAGCAGGGTTGGGCCTGGTTAGTACCTGGATGGGAGACCGCTTGGGAAAACCAGGTGCTGTAGGCTTTTGGCTTTTCCTTTATTCGTTGGCTTTATTTTTGTTTCTCCTGAGGTGCCATCTTGCCATGGCCAAGTTCAAAGGAGTCGAGGGTGGCAGTGGTGATCGCCTATGGCCACATCAACCTTAACACGCCCGATCTCATCTGATCTCAGAAGCTAAGCAGGGTCGGGCCTGGTTTGTACCTGGATGCGAGACCGCCTGGGAATACAGGGTGCTGTAGCATTTTGGCTTTTCCTTTATTCGTTGGCTTTCTTTTTGTTTCTCCTGAGGTGCCATCTTGCCATTGCCAAGTTCAAAGGGGTCGCGTGTGGCAGTGGTGATTGCTTACGGCCACATCACCCTGAACACGCCCCATCTCATCTGATCTCGGAAGCTAAGCAGGGTCGGGCCTGGTTAGTACCTGAATGGGAGACCGCCTGGGAATACCAGGTGCTGTAGGCTTTTGGCTTTTCCTTTATTCGTTGGCTTTCTTTTTGTTTCTCCTGAGGTGCCATCTTGCCATGAGCAAGTTCAAAGGGGTCGAAGGTGAGAGTGACAATTGCCTATGGCCACATCACCCTCAACGCGCCCGATCTCGTCTGATTTTGGAAGCTAAGCAGGGTCGGGCCTGGTTAGGACCTGGATGGGAGACCTCCTGGGAATATCAGGTGCTGTAGGCTTTTGGCTTTTCCTTTATTCGTTGGCTTTCTTTTTGTTTCTCCTGAGGTGCCATCTTGCCATGGGCAAGTTCAAAGTGGTCGAGGGTGGCAGTGATAATCGCCTATGGCCACATCACCCTGAATGCGCCTGATCTCATCTGATCTCGGAAGATAACCAGGGTCGGGCCTGGTTACTAGGGCTGATCGAACTTTTGAAAAGTTTGGTTCAACCAGAAGACCCGAATTTCCCGAAAGTTCGGTTCAGATTCCAGAACCCCATTGAAATCAATGGGACCCGAACTTCGGTAATTAAAAAACACAATTTTGAAGCCCTAAAACCCAATAAATGCCCCTAAAAAGTGCCTAGGGTTCTGGGTCATGCCCCAGGGACTATTAATCACACAAAAAAAGTTCTTAAAAATTGTCGTTTTTGATAGAGAGCCAATTATTGAAAAAATTATTGGGAAAAAAAAAGATTTCTTTGGATTTTGTGTCTGTGGGGTCTAAAAAGTGTACCTGTGACGTTTCAGCTTGTAGCATGTCCAGAACCAGAATTATAGCATGCCAAACCTTCAAAAATGACTTTTTTGCTCAACCGTGCCTTTCTTTTGCTCCTAATCAACTGCACAGCCAATGTGTATGATGGGGACATAATGCAGTGCACTGGGAACAAGATTAGAGTTTTTTTTTTAAAAAGGTGCTGTCTCTTTAAATGTGCATATAATTAACAGGTGTATTTTCACAATGTCAGGACCCCAACTTGAACCTGGGACCTCCAGTATGTCTGCCAATGACTCTACTTGCTGAGCCACCTGGAATGCTGGACAGTTTTTGGACAAATCCTTGAATGACCCTGCTGTGAATCTTTAATGCCTTATGCCTTGAACCTTGAACTTTGAACCCTTTGCTCCTCCCATGAACTTCCGGTTTTAAGCCACGTCTTTGCACTTCCTGGTTGGCAGAATATTGTGCCTTCAACAGCCGATATCTCGCTTGTCTCTCCTGCTGCCATCCGTATCTTTGCTACCATCCATTATCGACACTTGGCTTGTTCCTCGACTATGCTTTTGCCTAATCCCGACCTGCAACTACTTGTTACTGACCTTTGGCTATTCCTAGACTACGCTTCTGCTTGATCCTGACCTGCTGTATCTGCTACTGGACCCTGGCTTGCTCACCTCCTGGTGGGGCGATCCTGAGGACTGCGACCTGGTACTAACACGCAGCAAAATCCATCTCCACCATCGAGGGAGTCAAACTAGGCCTTGCAGATTGCCGCATGTCTTCCTCCTCCTCCTCCTCCTCAAAGCCTGCAAAAGTTCCCGAAGAATCGTCCTCCTCCTCTTCCACCCCTGGATCCTGCTCGGGCCTCTGGGAGCTAGGCATAATGGGGTCAGGATTCTCAGGATAAAGGGGGCCTTGAGAGGCAAGGAAGTCCTCCTCTTCCTCCTGCTGCTCTGCCTCCAGGGCCCTGTCCATAATGCCATGCAGAGTGTGCTCCAACAAAAACAGTACCGGTAGGGTGTCACTGATGCATGCGCTGTCCCGGCTGACCATCCTTGTGGACTCCTCAAATCCCGAGAGGACAGCACATGCATCCTTAATCAAAAGCCACTGCCGTGGTGAAAAGAAGCCCAGGCGCGCTGAGCCAGTGCTGGTGCTGTACTCGCAGAGATATTCATTGAGATATTCATTGATATTCATTCATATTCATTGAAATTCGTATGCATGTACAGGCGCTGCAGCATAGCCAAGGTGGAGTTCCAGCGGGTGGGCATGTCACAGATGAGGCGGTGTACCGGCAGGTGAAACTCGTGCTGCACTTCGGCCAAACGTGCAGTGGCACTGTACGACCGCCTGAAGTGATTGCACACCCTTCTTGCCATCCTTAGCACATCCTGCATTCCCGGTTCAAAAACCGCTGTACCACGAGATTCAGGACATGCGCCAGGCATAGCACATGGGTCAACTTTCCCTGACGAAGGGCGGCCAGGAGGTTTGACCCATTATCGGTAACCACCATCCCTGGCTGCAGCTGGCGTGGTGTCAACCACCTCTGGGCCTGTGCCTGCAGAGCCCCAAGAATCTCAGGGGCAGTATGCTGCCTGTCCCCTAGACACACAAGCTGCAGCACTGCGTGACACCTTTTGGCCTGAAACATAGAATAGCCCTTTGAACGCTTAAGTAGTACCTCATCATATTCAAAGGACCATTCTGCAGAGGAGGGCATGGAGGAGGATGAGTAGGAGGAGCAGAAGGGGGTAGAAGTGATCGATCTACCCAGATCAGTGACACCACCAGCTGTTTGCAGACGTGGGGGCAACCTGGCTGCAGCACCGAGCTCTGGCTACAATCCCTTCCGCTGGCAAGCAGTGTCACCCAATGAGCAGTGACAGAAATGTACCGTCCCTGCCCATGTTTGCTTGACCAAGTGTCAGCCGTCAGGTGTATCTTACGGCTGACTGACGTGGCCAGGGACGACACTACATTGCCTTCCACATGTTGGTATAGGGATGGCAGGGCCTTACGGGCAAAGTAATGCCGACTTGGCACCTGCCACTGTGGAACTGCACATTTTGCAAAGTCACGGAAGGGAGCAGACTCTACCAGGTTAAATGGTAACAGTTGCAGAGCCAGTAGTTTTGCCAAACTACTGTTTAGATGCTGGGTATGTGGGTGACGGGGAGTATACATTTTTTTTCGTTCCAGCATGTGTGGAATCAAAATTTGGCGTCTAGATGTTACAACTGGTGGTGTGCTGGAGGTAGATGCGACAATGCCTGCTATATCATCATCCCTGTCAATGGAGGCTGCCAACAGGTGACGAGTGACTATAGCAGGGCCAGGAATAGACTGATGTGCAGGTGGAGCACGAGGAGCAGCGCGAGGAGGACTAGGAGGCCGACTGACCGATCTTTGGCCCTTTTGTGGGTTCTTCAAATGCTCCTGCCAACAGGCCAAGTGGTGGGTTGTCAAATGCCTGTTTAGGCAGCTTGTACCCAGGTGGTTGAAATTTTTGCCACGTTTTATACCCTTCTGACAAATCTTGCAGATTGCAACTGTTCGGTCTGCATGGGATGTCTCAAAAAAGGCCCATCAAGGAGAGGTGTGTATAGTGGCCCGGGAGACAACAGGTGCGGCCTTAGATGGAGCGGGCCATCTGCTCTCCCCTCTTGCTTGCTCTGCCTCCTCCTCAACCTCAGACCCAACATCAGACTCCATAAAGGACTGAGCATCAGGCTGGAGTAGATGGCCGACACTGTGGTCAAACAGCTCAGCTGACTCCTCTGCCATGTCTGAAGTTGGGTCTAAGGGAGGACGTGAGGTGGACATGGACTCATCTCTATTTGTTCTGCCAACTGCAGAAGACTGACCACTTTTCTCTGCCTGGGTCACTGTAGTTGCAGATGATGCCGATGATGAGGGTTTGGTAATATAGTCCACCACCTCCTGTACGTACTGTGGACGTATAGCTTGGCCACTGCCGGAGAACAATGCAAATGGTGGCCTGGCTGAGGACTGACCACCACGTCCACCCCTGCCTCTAGACACCCTAGAAGCTGTGCCCCTTTCCGCAGCAGGGCCACGTATGCCTTTTCTTGGTCTACCTGGCATATTTGTCACTGAGGCGTTGGCAACTCTGTGCAGTGAAAAACGCACACTGCTATGCGACCCACAGTTGTCGCTGAATACAGCACAGCAGATGCCTGTCACGCACAGTTGCAAAGCCTTTTGCACAGTGGACCTAACGCTTTCAAGAACAGGCATTAAGTTGTCACTGAGGCAATGTATTTTGCTGACTAGCAAACACGTATACCTGCTGTAGATATATCAGCACTGTGGAACGTGCTCACTACACAGAACCCTCACACTTTCACTTTCCCTACAGAAACTAGATTATTACATCTAACTACTGTGGTACAAAGTTCCCTAACTATACTAGATATCCCTTTCCTCACACTAAAAGAACAGCTCCATACAGCAGAAGACTGACACTGTCCCTTTAATTTTTATTTTTTTTTCTAACTCAAAAAACCAGCACAATCGCTGTATTTCTAACTACACTGACTGGCTGTAAGCTGAATGCAATTTTGCTATATGGAGCTTTAGAAGCACTCACCTATGCAGAAAACATAGTGTAGCAAAGCAGGAGTAAGAGAAATGCTTCCACTCTCTTCAACAGACTCTGTATCACTGTGCTATGGGTTAGGCGGGGCTATCTTATATACTGTGGGGCGTATTCACTTCTGATTGGAACCTGGTCTCCGTAGTCACTCCAATCACGTTCCCAGAAGACTCCTGCCCCCTCATTGGCTTTTGTTGATGTTTCTGGGCCAATCACGGGCTTTTAAAGCCAAGTTCCTGTACCAGTGCATTTTGGGCGGTTCTGGTGGCCGAATTCCGAACTTTTACCGCAAAAAGTTCGGAATTCGGCCGAATTTTGAACACCCAATGTTCGGGTCGAACCGATGGTCGACCCAAACCGTTCGATCATCCCTACGGGTTAGTACCTGGATGGGAGACCACCTGGGAATACCAGGTGCTGTAGGCTTTTGGCTTTTCCTTTATTCGTTGGCTTTCAAGATAACTGCATGTGGTAACCAATAGCCTGAAAAAATGTTTTTGGTCAAAATGAATATTTTCGTCTTTTAGAGTCTTAAAACGCTTGTTTTAGACAAGATAACTGCATTTGGTCTACAATGGCCTGAAAAAATTTTTTGGTCAAAATGACTCTAATTTGGTCTCCAAGTGTCTAAAAAGCCTTTATTCGTCAAAATAACTGCATTTGGTCACCAAAGGTCTGAAAATTGTTTTTAGTCAAAATTACTGTATTTTCACCTTTTAGAGTCTTAAAAAGCCGGTTTTAGACAAGATAATTGCATTTTGTAACCAATGGCCTGAAAAATCTTTTTGGTCAAAATGACTCTATTTTGGTTTTTCAAGTGTCTAAAAAGCCTTTTTTAGTCAATATAACTGCATTTGATAACCAAAGGTCTGAAAAATAATTTAGTCAAAATGACTGTATTTTTGTCTTTTATAGTCTTAAAACGCTTGTTTTAGACAAGATAATTGCATTTGGTCTCCAATGGCCTGAAAAATATGTTTTTGATCAAAATGACTCTGTTTTGGTCTCCAAGTGTCAAAAAAGCCTTTTTTAGTCAGAATAACTGCATTTGATCACCAAAGATCTGGAAAAAATGTTTTAGTCAAAATGACTGTATTTTCAGCTTTTAGAGTCTTAAAACGCCGGTTTTAGACCAGATAACTGCATTTGGTAAACCAATGGCCTGAAAAAAAAATTTTGGTCAAAATTACATTATTTTGGTCTCCAAGTGTCTAAAAAGCCTATTTTAGTCAAAATAACTACATTTGGTCACCAAAGGTCTGATTTTTTTTTGTCAAAATTTTCGTCTTTTCGTCTTTTAGAGTCTTAAACAGCCGCTTTTTAGACAAAATAACTGCATGTGGTAACCAATAGCCTGAAAACATTTTTTTTTGGTCAAAATTACTCTATTTTGGTTTTCAAGTGTCTAAAAAGCCTACAAGCCTTTTAAGACTCTAAAAGACAAAAATACAGTCGTTTTGACTAAATTTTTTTCAGGGGGGCGTGGCCGAGCTGCGGGTGTGAGCGGACGTGCATGCTGTGAGCTCCGCTGTTAATCCTGGTAGTTATCCTGTGTAACTCCTTAGCCCTGTGTTCCCTGGAGTGCGGTGATCACCCTGTGAGTCCTCCATCTTCTCTCCGTGATGTCTAAAAAGGGTAAAGAGGGAAATCCGCACAGGCCGGCCCGATCCAAGATGGCGGCGCCTCGCAGCGTGCAGCACAGAAGGCAACATATCTGGAGGCTGCTCAAAAGCTTTTTGCTAAGCCTGCTGCCCGGGACCCCCAAACTCTATCTGAGGACCATCGATCCGGCTCACCGGGGTCGCATTCAGACACGGATGACACTGTTCCCTTAGGGGATCTCTCCCGCCAGTTTGCTGATTGGGAGGCAGCAGATGCAGACCAGGCCCCGAGGCAATCATCTCCTACCCCGGACACAGAACCCACGTTGCGGGACATTATGGCTGCGGTTACCACCTGTACCACCTCAATTACGGCCCTGACAGCGGAGTTAAAGGTGGTCAAGGCTGAGATATCGTTCATGAGACATGATATGCAGAAATTGAGGGAGAGGACAGTGGCAGTGGAAGGCAGGGTCAGCTCCCTGGAGGATGACATGGCGCCTTTGCAAAGGGAAGTGAAACATACTGCCCTGCTCTCAGCCCAGCAAGCTGCACGTCTGGATGACTTGGAGAATAGGATGAGACGGAGTAATATAGAGCAATTGGGATCCTTGAGCGGGCGGAAGGTAAAGATCCTGTGGCTTTCATTGAAAAATGGCTGCTCTCTATTTTTGGGCAAGAATCCTTTACTTCCATGTTTTCAGTGGAACGTGCTCATAGGGTGCCTATGCGACTTCTTCCTCCTGGAGCCCCCCCCCCGCGCACTTTCATCTTCAAATTCCTCAATTCCAGGGGAATGCAGGGGAGGCTCAAGATTGACAACTCAAGGATCTCCCTGTTCCCCGATTACTCTGCGGTGGTGCAGAAACAGCGTGCGAAATTCGTAGAGGTCAAGTGGAGATTGCGGGACTTGAATGTTCAATACGCTATGCTGTACCCTTCCAGGCTCCGGGTGGTGGTCCGGGATGAGGTGTTGTTCTTTGACAAGCCTTCTGCTGCTGTTCAATGGCTGGATGCTAATGGTGGGGCCCTGCGGGCGGCCACTTCCCCCAGGCGAGAAGACCTTTGAGGATCGTTTCTACTTTTTGGAACTTTTCTACTCTTTTCGGCCGGTCATGGATCCTTTCGGTTCTCCTGCCTATACCTGGCACTTGATATTACACACACTTTTCCTGTTATGATGAGAGCTCTTCTGCTGCACTAATGGTTGCTACCTCTCACATGGTTGCTAATTTTGAGGAGACTACACTGGCATCGGTGGTCCCTCTCCGGTTCCCCCCCCTTGGTCGTGACTGGACATGCCCTATTGACTCGTCCCTTCCCCCACACGTGGCAGACGTGTATTGCCTTTTTGTTCCCCCCTTTTTGCCTTTTTTCTGGTCCTGGACTTTGGTTCGATTTTTGCTTTTCCTGCATGTACTTTGTCGCTCTACTGCTATTATTTTACCCTATGCTGTGGATGTTCCTATTGACTGTTCTCTATGCTGGGGCTGCACCGGTACTGTGTGGGCTGGGCGACTACTCCTGTTGCTCTCTCTATATAGCTGGGCTGTGCTGATGGGGTGTAGTGGGTTCACCCTTTCTGGGTGCCCTCTTTCACCTCCCTGGCCGGGTTGCCTGACGCTCCGTGTATGGCTACATTTTGACTATGGCTGATAATATTTGTGTGATGTCCTGGAATGTGCGGGGCCTCGGCAACCCGGTAAAGAGGACGGCGGTGCTCCGCACCATCAAACACCTGCAGGCAGATGTGGTTTGCCTGCAGGAGACCCATATGTCTCCTTCCACTTCCCTGTGTCTAGCTCCTAGCGTATTTAGTCACCAGTTCCACTCTGTTTACTCCACTTATTCGAGAGGGGTGTGTATTTTGATTAAGAAGGGGGTACGGTTTCTATGCTCAAAGTCTGTGATTGACCCTGAGGGCCGGTTTGTTTTATCCTGCCAACTAGCAAGCCTTAGGTGTGTACTTGTGCCCCCCCCCCTGTATTCTGCAGGGGTACTTAAACTTATCGTGCCACATATTGCTCAACTTCCTGATGTGCCCCTGCTGATGTTGGGGGACTTTACTGCTGTACTTGACTCTGCCTGGGATAGGTTTTCCTCTCACTCCGGTGGACCCATGCTGGCCGGGGGGGCTACGCCCCTTGCTCGGTTGGTGGGTGAACTCGGACTGACAGATGTCTGGAGGATGGGCCACCCTGAGGTACGAAAGTTTTCGTGCTTCTCGGCGTCACACTTGGGATTGTCTAAGATAGATCTGGAGCTGGGTAATGGTTCGCTACTGCCTATGGTGGTCGTGGCGGGGAAATCCCTTTGGAAACTCAATGCATTCTGGCTGACGCTCTTTCCTAGTCCTGATCCCCTGCCACCCAAACTAATGTCCTTTTTTGCTGACAATTTGGAATCCACAGAGGTGGGGGTGGTGTGGGATGCGGCTAAGGCATTCATGGGAGGTCAGTTTATACGTACGGTTAATGCCATTAAAACGGACACCAGGCAATGGGAGAATACTGTGTTGGACGCAGTGACTAGAGCGGAGGAAACTTATGTTAGGGACCCGTCAGATGATACTCAGAGGTCGTGGCTGGCTGCCCAATCTATGGCCAAGTCGGTCTCGATTCAAAAGGCTGAAAACAAGCGCTTCTTCTTGCAGCAGAGGTATTTTGAGAAGGGAGAAAACACGGGTCATATGTTGGCCATGCTGGTTCGCTCGCGGCAGCCTGCGGCATTTATACCCCAGATTAAGGATCCTCAGGGGGTGCTCTGGCATGCCACGGCTGACATACGGAGAATACTTGGGAAGTTTTTTGCTGATCTTTACTCCTCTAAGATCTCGGCTGACTCACGAGAAATTGCTGATTTTTTTGGCTTCCTGCGATTTGCCTTCTCTGTCTGCCTGGGACGTGGCTGTGCTTGGGGCCCCCCTTACGGAAAACGAACTTTATGCGGCCTTGAAATCTACTAAGCCTGGTAAATCTCCGGGGGCTGATGGTATCCCATCGGAGGTTTACAGCCGATACGCTGAACAGTTGGTGCCCGTGCTGCTGCGGGTATATAACGAAGCCTTCCGTATTGGCCGCTGTTAGGAATGCTTCCTGAGCACACTGATGTGCTGTCATGAATCTGCAATCTAAAGGGTTAACCTAGAGCAGACTAATTGCAGTAATTGGCAAAGAGGCTGCCTTATTTAAACAGCTCAGAAGCACTGTGTCCTTGCTGACTTGTCTGCAGCTCTTCCTGTGTTCCTGAAGCCTGCTTCCTGTTACCTGTTTGATATCCGTTTTGACCTTTGGCTTGTTCCTGACCTTGTTGACCTGCTGCCCATCCTGACCACCGGCTTGTTTGACCATTCTCTCGGATCTCCCTTGTCTGCTTATCTGCCTTTGGATCACGACCGGCTTCTCCCTTGGTGGGGCGACCCTGAGGACTGCGACCTGGTATCCACACGCAGCAAAATCCATCCTCCCCACTAGAGGCTCTTGCGAAAACCGGTGGATACTTAGATTCCGCAACTCAGGTTAGCCTGTGTCACTTACCTTGGGGGTTCCCGTCTAAGCTCCGCCCTCTGTCACACGTGGGGCCTTCCTCTGCCATCAGGCTACCACTTGTATCCCTAACAGTACAAATCAGCCATGACGGAGCCTGCAAGAGAAGCCTCACCGTTGGAAGAGATCTGCCAACACCTCGCAGCCCTGTCTCAAACCGTAAAGTCGCTTCAAGACGGCTACACACAGCTAGAGGAACGGCTGCGCTCTACGACACTTCAGGGGGATCCTCCTGTATTATCTGCTTCCTCTCCTGCTGCAGCACTCTCTGCACCTGCTTCTGGCCCTACCGTAGTGATGCTGCCACCAGAACCTCAAGTTCCTGCTCCCGAAAAATATTCCGGGGATCGCGGTAAATTCCGCGCCTTTCGCAACGCCTGCCAGCTGTATTTCTCCCTGCAACCTCAAACCTTTTCTTTGGAGACCACCAAGGTGGGGTTTGTTATCTCCCTGCTCCTAGGTGAACCCCAGTCCTGGGTTCATCGGCACCATTAAACTCCTTACGGTCATTTTTTGAGGCCATGGCACAGCTCTATGATGACCCGCAGCGATCCTCCACCGCAGAAGCTGCGCTTCATGTTCTTCAGCAGGGTCGCAGGCCCGTAGAACACCACGTCACTAACTTCCGCCGCATCAGTTCCGATACGTCCTGGAATGAAGCAGCACTCCGGTATCAGTTCCGTCTCGGCTTGTCAGAAGGACTGAAGGACGAGCTGGCGCGGGTAGGTGTCCCCAACGCCGTGGAAGATTTGATTTCCCAGGCCATTCAAATCGACCGGTGGCTACGGGAGCACAAAGCAGAACGATCTCCGCAGCAGTTCAGACCAGCCTGGACGCTACCACGAGTTGCTCATCCTGCATACTTTTCTTCTGCTGGGTCAGCTCTTACCAACCCCGCTCCCGCTGGAGTCGCCTCAGATACGCCTGAACCTATACAACTTGGGATCATACGGCCTGCTTTGTCCCCGGAGGAGAGACGCCGTCGCCAGTTGGGTAACCTGTGCCTGTATTGCGGTGAAGCTGGCCACACACAGTTACTGCAATCATTGACTTAGGAGCCTGCCGTTGTTTCATTGATCGCTCGTTCGCCCTGCAACATGGCGTACCTCTCCGGCTCAAGACTCAGGACCTCACCATCTTCCTGGCTGATGGCTCCCACATCAAATCCGGGCCCGTGACCCAAGAAACTTTTCCCCTTCCTATGGTCTCCTCCTCCGGCCATAAGGAACTGATTAGCCTGGATGTTATCACATCCTCCTTATTTCCCATTATCCTGGGATTACCGTGGTTGCAAGCACATAACCCGCAAGTCAATTGGATCACAGGCACCATCCAGTTCCCATCTCTTTACTGCAAGAATTCCTGTCTACCCGCTCCTCCTGAATTCCCCAAGACTCTGTTCTGTCTTGAATCCGAACCTGATGTGTGTTCTGTGGTGCCCAAAGCATACCATGATTTCCTGGACGTATTCAGCAAACGATGACTGCCCCATCGACTTGCTCCCAGGAGCCGAAATCCCGTTCGGCCGGATTTATCCACTTTCTGAACGTGAGCTGGACGTCTTAAAGGACTATGTAGACGAAAGTCTGAAGAAGGGGTTCATCCGTCCCTCTACCTCTCCAGCAGGGGCAGGTATCTTCTTCGTAGAGAAGAAGGATCACACCCTCCGACCCTGCATAGATTATAGGGATTTAACTAAAGTTACTATTAAAAACCGTTATCCCCTTCCTCTAGTCCCCGAACTCTTTCAGAGACTCAGATCTGCCATCCTGTTTACTAAGCTGGATCTTCGTGGGGCGTACTACTTGGTGAGCATCCGAGAGGGCGACGAATGGAAGACTGCTTTCCACACTAGATTCGGACATTTCGAATACCTGGTAATGCCATTTGGCCTTTGTAATGCTCCTGCCACGTTTCAACACTTTGTGAACGACATCTTCAGGGATTGGTTGGATATCTTCATCATCGTATACTTGGATGACATCCTAATCTTCTCAACATCCCTAGAGCAGCATCGCGAGCACGTTCGAAATGTCCTCGGTCGCCTTTGCCAGCATGGTCTCTACGCCAAGGCCGAGAAGTGCGTTTTTGAGCAGAACAGTATACCGTTTCTGGGGTTAATAATTTCCACAGAAAGAATAGAGATGGATCCTCAGAAGGTCTCTGTCATTCTGGACTGGCCACCTCCATCAGACAAAAAGGGAGTACAGCGCTTCGTTGGCTTCGCCAATTTTTATAGGAGGTTCATTAAGGGGTTCTCTAACATCATAGCCCCTATTACTCACCTTACTAAGAAGAACGTCCGCTTCCAGTGGACCCCAGAAGCTCAGTCCGCCTTCTCGGTTCTTAAAAAACATTTTACCTCTGCCCCTATCCTAAGTCACCCGGATCCTGCCTTACCCTATCTCCTGGAGGTAGACGCATCGGACGTTGCGGTCGGGGCAGTCATCTCCCAAAGACAGGGAACTAGAGACTTAACTCACCCAATAGCCTTCTTTTCCCGGAAACTCTCTCCCGCGGTGAAAAACTATGATGTCGGGGACCAGGAACTCCTGGCTATCAAAGCCGCTCTCGAAGAGTGGAGATATCTACTAGAAGGAGCATCACACCCGATTCTTATATTTACCGATCATAAGAACCTTGAGTACTTAAGATCTGAAAAGCGACTTAGACCCCACCAGGCCCGATGGGCACTCTTCTTCTCCAGATTCTCGTTCCATGTCACCTATCGGCCCGGGTCGAAAAATGTCAAACCGGATGCCCTGTCCCGGATGTTTGATAATACTAAAGAAGAGTTGGTACCTGACACTATCCTGTCAGAGAAAAACTTCCTGCTCACTAGCCTGAAATCCCATCTTGAGCAAGCCTCTGCCAAAATTTCCGGTCCACCTGGGATACCCCTGTCACGCAAGGATGGTTTGTTGTGGGCTAAGGACAAAATATTTGTCCCGGAGGGAGTCAGAGTTTCGGTTCTAGCTGCCTGCTATGACCACCCTCTGGCTGGCCATTTTGGTGTTCATAGGACCCTTGACCTCATGCAACGCATCTTCTGGTGGCCTGAGATGGGAAAAGACTGCAGAAGTTATGTGTCTTCCTGTGTTTCTTGCTCCAGGAGTAAAACCACTAGAAGTAAGGCGTGGGGTCTCCTCAGACCACTCCCAATCCCTGACCGGCCCTGGCAAACTATCGCCATGGACTTTATCGTGGAACTTCCACCTTCGGCCGGGTGCTCCGCCATTTTTGTGGTTGTAGACCGGCTTACTAAGATGGCCCACTTTCTACCCCTCAAAGGTACCCCCTCTGCAAAAGAAACTGCAGAAGTCTTCATTAGGGAGATTGTGCGACTCCACGGGGTACCCACGAACATTATCTCGGACAGAGGGGTACAGTTCACGTCACGCTTTTGGAGGGCCTTGTGTAAGCTACTAAAAATTGAATTATCTATGTCCTCAGCTTACCACCCGCAGACGAACGGGCAAACAGAGAGAACAAACCAGACCCTGGAACAATATCTCCGGTGCTTTACCACCTTCGTCCAGGACGACTGGGTAGCATTACTACCATTTGCGGAATTTGCCTTTAATAATTCACGACATTCCGTTACGGGCAATCTCCCTTCTTTGCCAATTATAGTGCACGTTCAGGGTGATGTGGCCGTAGGCGATCACCACTGCCACCCTCGACCCCTTTGAACTTTGCCATGGCAAGATGGCACCTCAGGAGAAACAAAAAGAAAGCCAACAAATAAAGGAAAATCCAAAAGCCTACAGCACCTGATATTCCCAGGCTGTCTCCCATCCAGGTACTAACCAGGCCCGACCCTGCTTAGCTTTCAAGATCAGATGAGATTGAGCGTGTTCAGGGTGATGTGGCCGTAGGCGATCACCTCTGCCACCTTGACCCCTTTGAACTTGGCCATGGCAAGATGGCTCCTTAGGAGAAACAAAAAGAAAGACAATGAATAAAGGAAAAGCCAAAAGCCTACAGCACCTGGTATTCCCAGGCGGTCTCCCATCCAGATACTAACCAGGCCCGACCCTGCTTAGCTTCCAAGATCAGACGAGATCGGCCATGTTCAGGGTGATGTGGCTGTAAGCGATCACCACTGCCACCCTCGACCCCTTTGAACTTGGCCATGGCAAGATGGCACCTCAGAAGAAACAAAAAGAAAGCCAACGAATAAAGGAAAAGCCAAAAGCCTACAGCACCTGGTATTTCCAGGCGGTCTCCTATCCAGGTACTAACCAGGCCCGACCCTGCTTTGCGTCCGAGATCAGACGAGATAGTGCACGTTCAGGGTGATGTGGCCGTAGGCGATCACCCCTGCCACCCTCGACCCCTTTGAAATTGGCCATGGCAAGATGGCACCTCAGGAGAAACAAAAAGAAAGCCAACAAATAACGGAAAAGCCAAAAGCCTACAGCACCTGATATTCCCAGGCGGTCTCCCATCCAGGTACTAACCAGGCCCAACCCTGCTTAGCTTTCAAGATCAGATGAGATTGAGCGCGTTCAAGGTGATGTGGCTGTAGGCAATCACCACTGCCACCCTCGACCCCTTTGAACTTGGCCATGGCAAGATGGCACCTCAGTAGAAACAAAAAAAAAGCCAACGAATAAAGGAAAAGCCTACAGCACCTGGTATTCCCAGGCGGTCTCCCATCCAGGTACTAACCAGGCCTGACCTTGCTTAGCTACCGTGATCAGACGAGATTGGGCGCGTTCAGGGAAGAACGTAGTGCATTTGAAGGCTGGAGGTACATTAGGCATTCACACAGTATACAGAAGTAAGTGTCGGCCTGTATAGGCCCCAAAAAATAGCTCACATGGGTTTAACTGACAGCAAAGAACGTAGTATTTGATGGCTAGAGGTACATTAGGTATTCACACTGTATACACAAGTAAATGTCGGCATGTATAGGCCCCAAAAATTAGCTCACATGGGTTTACCTGACAGTTAAGAATGTAGTATTTGGTGACTGAAGGTACATTAGGCATTCACAGGATACAGAAGTAAGTGTCAGCCTGTATAGTCCCCAAAAATTAGCCCACATTGGTTTTACTGACAGCTAAGAACATAGTATTCTGTGGCTGAAGGTACATTAGGCATTCAAACAGTATACTGAAGTAAGTGTCGGCCTGTTTAGGCCCCAAAAATTAGCTCACATGGGTTTAACTGACAGCAAAGAACGTAGTATTGGATGGCTAGAGGTACATCAGGCATTCACACAGTATACAGAAGTAATTGTCGGCCTGTATAGGCCCCAAAAATTAGCTCACATGGGTTTAACTGACAGCAAAGAACGTAGTATTGGATGGCTAGAGGTACATCAGGCATTCACACAGTATACAGAAGTAAGTGTCGGCCTCTATAGGCCCCAAAAATTAGCTAACATGGGTTTACCTGACTGCTAAGAATGTAGTATTCTGTGGCTAAAGGTACATTAGGCATTCACAGGATACTGAAATAAGTGTCAGTCATAAAAGGCCCCAGAAATTAGCCCACATGGGTTTACCTGACACTTACCTTCAGTCACAGAATACTACATTCTAAGCTGTCAGTTAAACCCATGTGGGCTAATTTTTGGGGCCTATACAGGCCGACACTTACTTCTGTACCCTGTGAATGCCTAATGTACCTTCAGCCACCAAATACGACGTTCTTAGCTGTCAGGCTAATTTTTGGGGACTTTTATGGCCGACACTTACTTCTGTATCCTGTGAATGCCTAATGTACCTTCAGCCACAGGATACTAAATACATTCATTTTGACAAAAAACATTTCAGACCATTGGAGACCAAGTGCAGTTATCTTGTCTAAAACTGGCTTTTTAAGACTCTAAAAGACAAAAATACAGTCACTTTGACTAAATTTGTTTTTAGACCTTTGGTGACGAAATGCAGTTATTTTGACTAAAAAAGGCTTTTTAGATACTTGGAGACCAAAATTTAGTCATTTTGACCAAATTTCTTTTTTAAGGCCATTGTAGCCCAAATGGCGGGTTTTAGACAACTCTTGTCTAAAACCGGCTTTTAAGGCTCTAAAAGACAAAAATACATTCATTTTGACTAAAAAAAATTTCAGACCTTTGGTGAACAAATGCAGTTATTTATACTAAAAAAGGCTTTTTAGACACTTGGAGACCAAAATAGAGTCAATTTGACCAAGAAAATGTTCAGGCCATTGGAGCCAAATGTCTAAAATCTTGTCTAAAACCGGCTTTTTAAGGCTCTAAAAGACAAAGATATAGTCATTTGGACTAAAAAAAAATTCAGACCTTTGGTGACCAAATGCAGTTATTTTGACTATAAAAGGCTTTTTAGACACTTGGAGACCAAAATAGAGTCATTTTGACCGAAAATTTATTTTCAGGCCATTGGAGCCCAAATGGCCAGTTTTAGACAAATCTTGTCTTAAACCGGCTTTTTAAGGCTCTAAAAGACAAAAATTAGGTCATTTTGACTAAAAAAAATTTCAGACCTTTGGTGAGGAAATGCAGTTATTTTAACTAAAAAAAAGGCTTTTTAGACACTTGGAGACCAAAATAGAGTCATTTTGACCAAAATATTTTTTCAGGCCATTGGAGAGCAAAATGCAGTTATCTTGTCTAAAACCGGCTTTTTAAGACTCTAAAATACAAAAATAGTCCTTTTGACTAAAAGTTTTTTTTCATTCACAGAATACAGAAGTAAGTGTCGGCCGTAAAATGCAATGCAGGTGAGGAGAAAGACCAGCGCTATGGATAAATTTTCAGAGACTTTATTGCATAAAAATAGGTTGCAGCCACCAACCAACCCCTAAAACATTAGGGGTCAAGTATCATATGGGGGGGAGGTAGTTGGAAACGGCGCTACCTTTTATATATAAAGTAAAACCAACAGTGTATCCAGACCGTGGGGTAACTTTTAAGATATGTGCAAAATAAAGTGCCAGTGCAAAGAACATGTGTCGGCCGTAAAAGGCCCCAAAAATTAGCCCACATGGGTTTACCTAACAGCTAAGAACGTAGTATTTGGTGGCTGAAGGTACATTAGGCATTCACAGGATACAGAAGTAAGTGTCGGCCATAAAAGGCCGATCCCGGCGGCATATTAAACCTCTCACACAGCCCATCCGAGCCCGCAAACCTCACGGAGCCCAGGCATCCACCCTCCGGAAGGTACCTCTATGGATAAATTTGTCCTCCACGGCCCGCCGCCGAGCTCCCAAGCCCCCCGGGGCGACGCGGCTGACCAGGCCTCATCTGAGGCAAATATGGCGGACGTCTCACAGCATCATGTTCCCCCCCAGGGTATACCTGCATCGGTCTTCCCCGAGGCGCAGATAGCCACACTAGCACAAGCAGTTGCCACCCTGCTATCGCCCACTATTACCGCAGCGGTGGATAAGGCTATAGCGCAGGGCCTCACTCACCTCAAGAATTAGCTGGGGGAACAGGCAGGCAGACTTGCTGAGCTGGAGCACCAAGTGTCTGATATAGAGGATAAGGTCCAGAACTCTTTTACTCATGACCAGCAGGCCCGGCAAACGCAGAGTTACATTCTAGAGAAGCTGGACGATTTAGAGAATCGGTCCAGGCGCAATAATCTGCGGGTCATAGGTTTGCCTGAATCTTTCAATATGGAAAGTGGGTTTCTGCCAGCGGTTCAATAATACATCAGCATGGAGTTTGATCAGGTCAAAAGGCGTTCTGCAAAGGGGGTAATACCAGGTGAGGACCCAGCAGGGGTCCAGGGAAACACATAAAGGGGTACCTGTTAGAGGAAGTCTCGACTTCACTTCTTTCCTCATGTAAGTCTCGCTATCGCCCAGAGACAGCGTTACCGATAGTCTGCCGTTGGCGCCCAGCTTAACCATACATACAATTTTGCAAAAAATTAATTTTTCTTCATACATTTGGGCCAAAATTTATACTGCTACATATCTCTGGTAAAATTAACCCAAATTAGTGTATATTATTTAGTCTGTGTGAAAGTTATTGAGTCTAGAAGCTATGGTACCAATTACTGAAATTTGATCACACCAGATGTACTGATGGCCTATCTCCTTTCTTGAGGCCCTGAAATGTCAGGACAGTACAAATACCCCCCAATTGTAGAGGTACATCAGGCATTCACACAGTATACAGAAGTAATTGTCGGCCTGTATAGGCCCCAAAAATTAGCTCACATGGGTTTAACTGACAGCAAAGAACGTAGTATTGGATGGCTAGAGGTACATCAGGCATTCACACAGTATACAGAAGTAAGTGTCGGCCTCTATAGGCCCCAAAAATTAGCTCA